>NC_091828.1:8707500-8852500 GCF_038994185.2 Dermacentor albipictus | reverse complement strand
AATTGCTGCAGGAAGTTTCAGACATGTCTCGGGAGTTCGGGCACACGCCGAAAACAGTGCCCAGGAAAGGCAGCGCCACGGCGGCATGCAAAGCGGTGTTGACGGTGCCGTTTTCGGCTGCTGCCGAAATGTGCGCCGCGCAGCATGCGAGAGACACTGCATTGGAGCTGATGAACGCTGAGGGAAGCCGGGCAGACGACGGACTGACGAATGGCAAGTGTTGTAATCATGCTTACTCATAATCGAGTACAGTTCCCTTCGAGTCGCGAAGGCAGAATGCATATTGCACGTCAGCAGTAGCATGCCTTGTAGCGAATAGCATGAGGATGATGTTTCTATAGCTGGTATGAAAATATAATTGCCGAATATCTCGAATGGTTGTTGTGTGCACTGAGAGGGATCACCTGTTTGCCTGTCAGCCTCAAAGAGCACGACAAGCTGCACGTAGAGGGAAAATTATAATGTTATGTGCCACTTAAAGACAGTCGTTTGTCTGTGCGCGCGTGCGTGCGCGTGCATGCGTGCGCGCCTGTGTGTGTGTAGTCGTTTGTCTGTGCGCGTGTGCGTGTGTGCGCGCGCGCCTGTGTGTGTGTGTGTGTATGTAGTCGTTTGTGCGCGCGTGCTTGCGTGCGCGCGCGGCTGTGTGTGTGTGTGTGTAGTCGTTCGACTGTGCGCGCGAGCGTGCGCGCGCGCCTGTGTGTGTGTGAACGATGCGGTCGTGCCAGTGCCAGCATGCCGTCTGGCAGCAGTATAATTTTCTTTGCATTCGGCTGTGGTGCTTGCAAAAGTTAATCATAGCAGTGGCATTACGATTATTTTTCCACTGCTGTTTTTTGCAGCCTGCGAAGAGTCCTCAGCATCTCAGCTGCTAACGTCGATGTGTAGAGCTGAGCTGGAGGCCCCGCTGTCACCGGAGAGCCCGCTCTCTACCCACACTGGGCGGGTGTCTGCAGAAATGCAACATTCCGATACAGATGATGCTGCTGCGATGGAAGACTCACAACGAGAGCTACCGCGAAAGCGGAGGAGGCAGCGCGTTAGAAACGCTCCGAAAGGTGAGTGACAGTACTGCAGAGAATGAATGTCTTGTGTGGTGCTTTTGTATAGAACGTTACGCAGAGCTTTACGACATTATTATACATAGGTTGCCTTTATGTACGGCATTAAAGTAGATAGACTTCCCAGTCTCCTTGGAGTCCTCCACTAGCATCTCTTATGGTCTGTATGCAACATCCGCCAGTTAATCGCCACATATAAATTCCACTTGCACTCAAACGGGATGACTTTTGGAAGGGTTTGCGTTCTCAAATCCGTCACATATGCAAGCGGAGTGATATCAGTGCACTCATTAATAAGCCACCTGCCTATGAACACGGTACTGCTCCCAACTGGAATATTTTTGGGCCACGGATGCACTGTAAAAATACTGTTAGTGAAAGGTTAGAAACTGAGAGAAATATGGGCCAGTAGCAAAATAACATTCATTGTACTTTTTGTTTGGTTTGTTCTAGTTAAGTGGTACATATATTTTATTCATGTTTCATTATTATTAATTTTGAAGCAATGCTCTCTATGTTCACGCTACCTTTTGTGTATTGTTTGTATATGTGCATGACATTATGAATATAATTTAGCCATAGGAACAAGTGCTGAAACGTGAATAATGCAGACAAGTCAACCTGTTAGTAGGAAATCCATTTTAATGCATATCTTTGTCGTCAGCTCTGGCCTTTCTTTGCACTTCAGTGTTTATGCCTGTAGTGTCTGGCACGATACCTTTAGCTTGGCTGTTTCAAGCTACAAATGACAGTAAACATGCATATTTGACGAGATATGGTAACAGCACCAAAAATGAATGCAAAGGAACAGCAGGCACCATGAAGGGTCGACATTCAGCTGAAATTGGACCAGCAGACAGATCTGCTATTTTAATGCAGAGTTTTTTTTCCCACTTAAAACATGTGTACCTTAACAACTAAGGAACAAGCTTGATATTAGTTTCTCTTTGACAGGGTACCTTGCATGAGATGATAAATGTAGAACAAAGTACTCTGCTGAACCTTGCACTCGTTGCACCCACTGGGTATGTAGTATGCTGTGAATTGCAGCTGCGTTCAACCACAAACTCCTACACACTACTGAACATGTAATAGTCTTTAGTTCTATTCATGTTAACAATGCTAACTTTGCCATACAAATAAGCCTTCACAAGCTGCAGCATAGAGCTTGGCATATATAACCTTACCGTAGCAAGTAAAATCGCACAAGTCGGCCTACAAGCAATCTACACAAGATAATAGGCATAATTATCACATGGCATCACTCAGATGCACATGTATTTTTTACGTTGTTACATGTGTACTTCCTTTGCAAACAGGGATGCATACCTGGAAAATATCTACAGAGATTCGGTTCGACCATTAGGGTGACACAATGGGTCCCAAGAGAAGGGCAGCGCAGTAGAGGACGGCAGAAGACTAGGTGGTGCGACGAAATTAGGAAATGTGCGGGTGCTAGTTGGAATCGGTATGCGCAGGACAGGGGCAAATGGAGTTCGCAGGAAGAGAGGCCTTCGTCCTGCAGTGGACATAAGATAGGCTGGTGGTGCTGCTGATGATGAGTTTACAAACACAATGTAGAGCCTTTGACGACAGTGTCGAGACCAAAAGGCACAGCTTTTAGGTCAATAACGGCTCCTGCATCAGCCAGGTAGGATAAACATTCTTCTCACCTTGGCCCTTGTAAAGCTCTTCATCTTCTGCAATGTTGCTTCATGGCTCAAGAGGCATCACTGAGAATGTACACTGCTCCAGGGCAACGCTGTTGGCTTGACAGTTTTGACATGCTGTGCATAATGATTACTTCTGCGTGCACAGGTACATGCCAGCTCTTGCTCTGTTGCTGTGTAATATTCTCAAGCATAAGAAGTGTGAAGTGTGCTCTGGACGAGACATTTATTCTAAGAGTATATTTGTAACGTGACTGCTACTGGCTAGATACTGTAATAACCTTTTCACTCCAGGTGACAGCAGAAATGTTTCCCTTTGTTGTCCTCACAGGAATTCAAGGACTTCAAGCCATGGGCCTGGAGCTCATAGCCCGACGTGAAGATTATGAATTCACATTGAAAAAGGAGCAGCTCGCTATACAGAAACAACAGCTAGAACTGGACCAGAAAAAGTTGGCGTTAGAAGAAAGAAAAGTTGCCCTGGAGGAAGAAAACCATAGGTTGCAAATTCAAACTTTAAAACACCAACACAATCAGCTGTTAGAGCGCATGGAGCGCATTGAAAATATTTTGAAAGACAAATTTACTGGGCTGAACGCTATTTAAATCATTTCTTGTAATCACACATGCACAAGTCAACTTAATGGAGTACTAGAACACATATGTGAAGTTAATATCCTAAACATACCTAAACAGTTTGACGTAGCTTGCTCTTAGTCACGTTTGCTTGTTCAGTGAGGATGGTATTGGGTGAATCGCATGGGTGAAGGCAGTTTTCAATTTCCCTTAGAACCACAGAAAGCTGAGCTAGTTAGCAAGGATTCATTATGCAAACAAGAGGTGGGCTGCGTAGACAGGTCACAAGGGTAAAGAAGTGGACAACACAAACGCCGACTATCAACTGAAGGGACCACTGAGGCGAAAAAAGAAAGGACACAAAACTCATCTGCTCAAGCTCTGGAATGGTATCGCCACGTGTCAGTCGGGTACCTAGACCGACACATGTACCCGACTGACACTTGGTGATACCATTTTTGAGCTTGCGCAGATGAGTTTTGTGTCTTCTTTCTTTTTTCGCCTCACTGCTGCCTTCGGTCGATAGCCGGCGTTCGTGTTGTCCACTTCTCTACTCTTGTGTCGTGTCTGCACGCCTCACCTCTTGTTTGCATAATTCAACTTGCCGTATGTTTTTGTGTAAGCGCCACTTTTTTGTTCTCATTCCCCTTCGCTCATTCCTCAATGAAGACAAACTCAATTTGCTCAGCTATATTGTGCTGTTTATTATGACTGCACCAAGTACTCAATAAAAAAACTTCAACGTTTGTCCTGTGTTCCATAACAGTGCAATAAAAGAAGAAATATTTTAAGAGCAACTTTTATTGTTATGAATTCAACTGAAGTTCCATGCAGCCACCGTGGAGGCTCAGTGGCTGTGGTGCTCAGCTGCTGAACCGAAAAACGCTGGTATGATCCCGGACGTGGCAATCACATTTCAATGGAGGCAAGATTCTAGAGGCCAGTGTTCTGTTCGATGTCAGTGCACATTAATTACGGCATCCCTCATAGCCCGAGTCGCTTAGGGACGTTAAACCACAAAAACCAAACCAATCAAGTTCCATGAATTTATGTGCTAAGTGGTATTTACTGGTACCGTGGACAAAGGTATGTTTCCAAGCTCGGTGGATCAAGCCCAAAGTACTGTGACACTTGAGAGCCATACATACATGTGTGGCAGTGTGCGAGAATCGCACTAACCCTGTACACGCGAGGCAAGTTTTGCCGATGGAGCTTTTGATTTTTTCTGAAATCGAGAAACGCAAACAGTCCTGCGATCTTCCCGAAGCCCCACTTGACAGCTTGCCTTACTTTGCTCATTTCCCTATTAAAGGCTTCTTGACGTGCAGTTATCCTCACTCCACCATAAGGCTTTAGCAACAGTGACCTCAATGGGTAAGCAGGGTCCCCGTAGAGGCAGTAGTGCCCTTGCACTAGCTTCTCCAGCTTCTCGTACGTTTTGCTCTTCCGCAGGATACCTAAGAGACTTGTAAGCAAAAAAGGGGGTCAAGTTACTGTATTTTTTCTACCTCCTCTCTAGCACAAAAGCCAGTTGTATTGATGCTATGCCAATCAAAGCTGAACGCGAAACTCACCAGCATCATGTCGGCTACCGAAGAACGGCCCGCTGAGTTGGCAAATGATACCGTTTGGGCACATGATCGATTGATATTTCACGGAGTGAACACGTTTGTGCCCAGAGAAGAAAGCTTTTTGACTGGTCGATGGCCTACAGATAGCCCTGGCGGTTCCATCTATGAACCCCCAGCATTTGTGGAGGGGGGCTCCTTTGGATTGTATGGCCTGCAAAGCAAACATCTGTAATTGCGGTCGAAGAAATTCGAATGAATTGCTCACCTGAGCGAACATGTCAATTGTAGGCAAATCAACCCAGGTGTGGTTGTTCACGTCTTTTAGGAGGCGAACGAACTTGTCTTCGATGTGCGAGAGTACATAGCTAGTCACTGAGGAGATCACAGAGTAGTGCCGGCCGAAAAACGGCTCCAACTCGCAGAGCCTGTTAGGGTACGACAGGCGGCGCAGTGTGATGCAGAGGGCTTCATCTCCGGGGACGAGCACTCTCTGCGGTGTTGAGATGACATCAGGCCCAAGAAGAGCACTTCGTAGTCTTCTGATATCAGCCTTTTCAAAACGAAAATATGACCGGAAAAGCCCACTGTCTAGTGCGTCGATGTTCAGGTATCCGCCCACGGAAAGCGGATCTCGCCGCGTCACAGAAAACAGTTCCATCACTACAAGGTCTTCGATGTCATGCCACGTCAGCTGACTCAATAAGTGGATCTTGCAGCACACTTTTCTTTTTTGCCATGACGCCTGCTTAATACCACTGTTGCTAAAAAACTCGCGAACGCAACCAGGCGCTCGACTATAGCATGGCTATGGCACGACCACTTTCTGGCCCGGCGCTGGCTCGCAACTGTGCTTAGTAACAAAAAAAAAACAAATCTTCCTTAATAACAACGTAAGGTTTTCCTTTTATGTGTTATAAAATGTTTACGAGAAAAAAATATTTATTTCTTGTGCTGCTGGACAATAAAATAGTGCGTTTTTTATAACCGTAGTTTCAACTTGTATAACCAGGGGGCTCTACGTGCAACCCGGAATTTTCTCCGATTAGCTAAAATGCAATCTGTCGCCCACTCTCCGGTTAGGCTGAGTGGGCCGCGTGAGCGGATCGGAAGGGCAAATACGCTCTGCTAAAACACTCTAATTACTCTGGAACATTCGATGACTGCTGTATAAAAGCCGGCGCGCTTGACCCACTGATAAGATTTTTGACGATCGCCGAGCGTGTTCGCCGCTATCATTGTGCTATAAGTGTAGCCTGTTTTGTGGGCACAGGTTCGCCCAATAATAGTTAGTTTTGTCGTTCACAGTATTGCTACTGTGTTATTCAACGTCACCACCACGTGACATCTGGTGGAGGTGGTTCACGTTCACGTACCGGATGCCCCCGACAAGCCGTAATTCAAGCCCGGACCGCAAAGACAACACCAGCGCCATCCCGAAACATCGAGCGAGCCGCCGTCTTCAACAGCTGCCCCCGGAGCACGGACTTCTACCTGAGACCAAGAAGATTGTGTCCAAGGCAACTCCGATGGCAGCCCCAGCATCTCCCATCGTGCTGCAGCAGCCCAGGGAACCACCGACGTTCCGCGGTTCCACATTTGAGCACCCGGAAAGCTGACTGGAAACGTATGAGAGGGTCGCTACGTTTAACAGCTGCGCAAGCGACGACAAGCTGCGACATGTTTATTTCGCATTGGAGGACGCCGCCAGGACGTGCTTCGAGAATCGAGAAGCCACCTTGACGACATGGGACCTGTTCCGAAGCGGCTTTTTGCAAACATTTACAAGCGTCGTGCTAAAAGAGCGAACCCAAGCTCTACTGGCGACCAGAGCGCAGCTGCCGAATGAGACGATCGTGATCTTCACTGAGGAAATGAACCGTCTTTTCCGCCACGCCGACCCGGAAATGTCCGAGGAGAAGAAAGTCCGCCTGCTGATGTGTGGTGTAAAGGAGGAACTTTTCGGCGCAATGATACGAAGCCCACCGACGACCGTAGAAGAGTTCCTTCGCGAGGCCACCAGTATTTAGAAAACACTCGAAATGCGGAACCGGCAATTCAACCACCGCACGAGCTCGACAAACTACGCCGGAGTTCAGTCACTGGCCACCGACGACTTGCGCGAGACCATCAGGGCAGTCGTACGAGAGGAGCTTCAAAGGATCTTCTCTTCATCGCAACCTCAAGTGGCCACAGTCGCCGAAATTGTCAAAGATGTTCAGCGATCACTCGGAGTTCCCGAGTTACAACCACAATCACCGCAACCCAGCCAGAAGCGATGACCTACGCCGCCGTCGCCCGCCGTCAAGGTCCCCCTCCGCGACCGTGCCAGGGCCCTTCAACGCCGCAATTCCGTCGACCACCGCCGCCCCCGCCAGCACGCCCACCCGTCGCCCAGCGCAGCTACCCGAGAAAGACAGACATTTGGCGAGTACCCGACCACCGGCCGCTCTGCTATCACTGCGGAGAAGCCGGCCATGTGTATCGCCGATGCCCATACCGCGACTTGGGAGTGAGAGGGTTCGCCATCAACGCGCCGCGTCCACAGCTTGGAGAGCGCCCACGTGACATCGCCGACTACGTCGCCGCTACTCAATGGAGCCCTCGACGACCATCCCGTTTGCGCTCACCAGGCCGCTATCTGTCGCCGCAGCGCCGACCATACACCGGCCCAACCCGGGGCCGCTCTGCGAGCCCATATCCGGAAAACTAAAAGCAGCAACCGATGGAGGTGCGGTTGCTGTTCGTCGAACTGACGAAGATCCTCCGCCACCGACGAAGATGACGAAGAACCCATCTCGACGACCTATAGACGACACGCCGCCGTCCCGAAGAAGTCGGAAAGCCAAGACTACACCGTTGAAAGACGACTTGACGATGCGACGTTCCAGCTTCAGTTCAACACGACGCAGCCGTGATCCGACGCCAAGACCCAACTGCAACGCCAGACAAAGAACCACCGACCTCAACGTGCTTCTCGACAGCCACGCAGTCAGTGCCTTAGTCGACACAGGGGCCGATTACTCCGTAATCAGTGGACACATCGCCGCCCAGTTGAAGAAGGTTAAGACTGCATGGGAGGGCCCTCAAATTTCGACCGCTGGAGGACACCTCATCACGCCGACTGGAATCTCCACGGCAAGAATAACCATTCATGACAGGACTTACCCTGCCACCTTCGTTATCCTCCAACAGTGTTCACGAGACGTCATTCTCAGGATGGACTTCCTGGACCAACACGGCGGAATCATCAAACTGAAGTCGAAGTCCATAATGCTGTCGTAAGATCGAGCGATAACGCCGGAGAGCTCTAGTAGTCACCATGCCTTAAGTGTGCTCGAAAGTCAAGTCAGCATCCCGCCGCGCTCCAGCATTGTCATATCCATAGGCACCAAAACGCCTGCAGACATAGAAGGCGTCATCGAGGGTGACCAACCTCTACAGCTAGACCATGAATTTTGCGTCGGAAGAGGGATCGCTCGAGTGCATGGAGGGAAAACTGAAGTGTTGCTGACAAACTTCAGCCAGGAGTTCAAGTATATAAACAAGGGCACGACGATCGCGTACATCGATGAAATTCTGGAAACCAGTAATGTGTTTGTCGTCTCGGATTCCGCCGCATCCACCCCGCGACCATGGTTCCCGAACCAGACTACGACATTAATCCAAGTCTCCCAGTGATTAGGCAACAGCAGCTCAGAAATCTGCTCCGACGATACAAAGGCTGCTTTTCGACGACATCGAGGATTCGACAAACACCAGTCGCCAAGCATCGCATAATCACCGAGGAGTACGCTCGACCACTCCGCCAAAGCCCTTACCGAGTTTCGCCGCGAGAACGTGAAGCTATAAGAACACAAGTCGACGAAATGCTGCGCGACGACATCATCCAGCCATCGAAAAGCCCGTGGACATCCCCTGTTTTGGTGAAGAAAAAGGACGACACCTTACGTTTCTGCGTCGATTACCGTCGACTGAACAAAATCACAAAGAAGGACGTGTACCCCCTACCACGGATAGACGACGCATTAGATCGGCTCTGCAACACAAAGTACTTCTCGTTGATGGATCTCAAGTCTGGCTACTGGCAAATAGAAGTCGACGAGAGAGATCGCGAAAAGACCGCCTTCATCACGCCATACGGCCTCTACGAGTTCAAGGTCATGCCATTCGGACTCTGCTCGGCGCCTGCAACATTCCAGCGCGTCATGGACACGGTGTTAGCAGGAATGAAGTGACAGACCTGTCTTGTTTATTTGGATGACGTTGTCGTCTTCGTCGAAAATTTCGGCGATCACCTTAGGCGGCTTGCGACAGTACTAGAGGCCATCAAGTCATCAGGGCTCGCTCTGAAGCCAGAAAAGTGCCGCTTCGCTTACGATGAGCTTCTGTTCCTAGCCACGTCATCAGCAAGTCTGGAGTTCGCCCCGACCCGCAGAAGACAGCTGCCATAGCAAAGTTCCCGCAGCCCATCGACAAGAAGGCAGTGCGTAGATTTCTTGGCATGTGTGCCTACTACAGGCGATTTGTCAAGGACTTTTCCCGTATCGCTGAGCCGCTGACACAGCTAACTAAATGTGACGTCGAGTTCAAGTGGGAAACGCCGCAGGCCGACGCATTTTAAGAACTCAAACGACGCATGCAGTCGCCGCCCGTACTTGCACACTTCGACAAGCACGCCGATACCGAAATCCACACTGATGCCAGTAGCCTAGGCCGCGGTGCCGTGCTAGTCCAGAGAAAAGATGGTCATGAACACGTGATAGCTTACGCTAGCCGGTCGTTGTCAAAAGTGGAAGGCAACTATTCTGCAACCGAAAAGGAATGCCTCACCATCGTTTGGGCTACAGCGAAATTTCGCCCGTACCTATATGGCAGCCCATTAAAAGTGGTCAGCGACCATCACGCTTTGTGTTGGCTAGCGAGTTTAAAGGATCCTTCCGGATGGCTGGCGCGGTGGAGCCTAAGACTGCAAGAATATGATAGCACTGTAGCCTATAAGTCCGGACGAAAACACTCTGATGCCGATTGCCTATCATGCGCCCCCATTGACTCACCGCCGCAAGATGACGAAGATGTCGACGCCTTCCTCGGCATTTTAAGCGCAGAAGACTTCGCTGAACAGCAGCGAGCAGACCCGGAGTAGAAAAACCTCATCGAGTGTTTGGAAGGGCACACCGACGTTGTCCCTAGGGCATTTAGGCGAGTATTATCTTCGTTCTCGCTTCAAAACAACCTATTCGTAAAGAAGAACTTCTCACCAGTGCGCGCGAACTACCTTCTTGTTGTTCCGTCGGCGCTGCGTCCAGAAGTACTGCACGCCCTACATGACGACCCGACCGCTGGGCACCTTGGATTCTCACGGACGCTGTTCAGGAGACAGGAAAGGTATTATTGGCTGCGCCTGACCGCCGACGTCGCCCGTTATCAGAACATGCCGAGAATGTCAGCGACGCAAGACACCACCGAGAATACCAGCCGGATTACTACAGCCAATCTAGCCTCCTTGCCGACCATTGCAGCAGATCGGGATGGACTTGTTGGGACCCTTTCCGACGTCGACAACCGGAAATAAGTGGATCGTCGTGGCGGCGGACTACCTCACCCGCTTCGCTGAAACTAAAGCACTGCCGAAAGCTAGCGCCGCCGAAGTAGCAAAATTCTTTGTCGAAAACATCCTGCTGCGACATGGCGGCCCAGAAGTCCTCATCACCGACAGAGGAACGGCCTTTACAGTGGAGCTCACCCAGACCATTCTGCAATACAGTCAGGCAAGGCACAGGAGGACAACTGCCTACCACCCACAGACGAATGGTCTTAAGGAGCGGCTGAATAAGACCCTCATCGACATGCTAGCAATGTACGTCGACGTCGAACACAAGACCTGGGATGCCGTCCTGCCGTACGTAACATTCGCTTACAACACGGTGGTGCAAGAAACAACACAGATCATACCGTTCAAGTTGGTTTACGGCAGGAACCCGACGATGACGCTCGACGCCATGCTGCCGCACGTAACTGACGAAGAGAATCTTGACGTCGCTACCTATCTCCAGCGCGCCGAAGAAGCTCGGCAGCTCGCCCGCCTGCGAATCAAAAACCAGCAGAGGACCGACAGCCGAAACTACAACCTCCGGCGACGCTTCGTCGAGTACCAGCCCGGCGACCGTGTTTGGGTATGGAGCCCGATACGCCGACGAGGACCGAGTGATAAACTATTGCGACGCCATTTCGGACCCTACAAGGTCATCCGACGTATTGGCGCACTGGACTATGAAGTCGTGCCAGAGGGCATATCGCAATCACAGCGACGTTGCACACGACGTGAAGTGGTCTACGTGGTGCGTCTTAAACCTTTTTACGGACGCTAACGAACTTTCCTTGTTTTGTTTTTTTTTCTTTGCCACGAGTGTTTTTATTTATTACTTTCGTTTGTTTGCAGCATCGGGTTGATGCTTTTTAAGAGGGGGGTATTTACACGTGTACTTGTCTTTATTGGGCGACACGTTTTGCCGCCTAACAAATGTTATGGCACAGCGCGGGACGCGCCTGCATGTATCCGAAGTTTCTGGAAAGTTATCGATGCTTCTATCCGCTGTATGTTGTCGCCGAGCCTTGTTTTATCTGATTGCATCGCTTGACACGAATGGTGTAGAACTTTGTTGAAGGCATGCGGGTCCCAACAATTAGTCTGGAACATTCGATGACTGCTGCATGAAAGCCGGCGTGCTTGACCCGCTGATGAGATTTTCGACGATCGCCGAGCGTGTTCGCCGCTATCCTTGTGCTATAAGTTTAGTCTGTTTTGTGGGCACAGGTTCGCCCAATAAAAGTTAGTTTTATCGTTCACAGTATTGGTACTGTGTTATTCAACGTCCCCACCACGTGACAATATACATGCCTCTGAATAAAGAGGAGCTAGTTCCGTTGCGACCGTGACTGCCTTCGTAGTTCTTCTGATGCTCCTGCCAAAATATAACAATGGCGATGAGGGTGGGATCTTCTCGAGGGGCGTAACAGCGCCTGCAACGTTTCTATGACATGAGCTGTACCAGGCTTGCTTCATCGCCGCCATTCCTGCCTGTACCCAGCCGCCCTCTTGTTCCCTGGCTGCAAGGGCGCCGGATGTTCGAGAACGTCCTGCTGACGTCAGGAACATCCGACTTCAAGCCCGAACGTCGCAAGGCCCTGCTGCCTCGGCGTTGAGGGTCAACGTGTCTTCTCCAGCCTGCTGCTTGCATCGGATGCCGCCCAGAGCGATGAGTCAGCTGCCGGCGGTAAACGTAGTGAAGATAGTGGGGACGCCGCTCAGCCTTCCGTTTACGACGAAGCTGTCAAAACCTTAAAGCAACATTTCACAAGCACAAGCAATGTCGTCGCAGAAAGACACCGGTTTCGCCATCGTATTCAACAACCGGAGGAGTCTATACAGGATTATGTTGCTGCGCTACGTGATCTCACCGTAGCATGTTCTTATGTGTCTCTGGAAGACTCGCTTCGTGACCAGCTCGCGGAAAGGGCTGCATCCCAGCACCTTCGTGAGCGCCTTCTTCTTGAGGGCTCGACCCTCTCGTTCCCCCGAGCAGTCGCATTAGCTTCACAAATCGAACAGGCCAGTGAGGACATTCGAGAATTTGCTTCCGGAAACCTGGAGCGCATAACGGGGCACTCTCGCTTGGCGCTGTACAACCATGGAGGCACTGGAACCCGCCACCCTCCTTCCCGCAACGACGCGCCCCTGCGTGCACCTCGTACCGATGCGAGCCTGCTGCACCATAGCCGCCAACCTGCTTCGTATCTGCACCCATATCACTCGTGGTGTCATTGCTATTGAGGTAGTTCGCGCCAGCACCATGCCGCATCACCCCCCTGCCAAGCCCAAGGCCAAGGTTGCTATCATTGTGGTCTCATTGGTCACTTCTGCGCGGTATTTAACAACAAGAGACGGGCCGTTGTAGTTCGTGAGCTTAGCGACCTGACATCGCCCCACTGTGAAACATTGCCCACAAATGAAACTGACAATGAAGCTGTGAGCATTCTATGTGTGACCTGGTCCGGCGGCGCCGGAATTCTTCTTGAGGTAGCAGTTGGTCTCGCGACTTTAACATTCCTTATCGAGTAGGGATCTTCAGTCTCCATTCTAGTGGGTGATCTTTTTGATAAACATCTTGCCGCACAGGTGCTGCTGCCTGCGCCCAGTGTGAAGCTCTTAGATTATTCAAAAAAGCCTGTTACAGTGTGAGGATGCTTTCTTTCGAAAGTCGTAAACAAGGAACCCGAGGCGTTCATGTCTCGGGTTCAATGCTACGTTGTCTCGCAAGGCCAATCGATTCTGCGTGTCGACGCCATTATGGCCCTTGACTTTTGGCCTCCGTATTGACGACTCGTCCCTCCGCTATCTACCAACTAACAGTGCTACCAACGTAGAAGTTCCAGTTCAGCAACCAGTTTCACCTGCACGTCTTCCAACACAGTTGCGCAATGAATTTGCATGCGTTTTCGACTCCACCCTCGGCCTAGTCAATTGGTTTCTTTGTGCAAAAAAGAGGTGAAGTTTGCAGACAGGACACAAATGCAGAGAACGGGACAACACGAATGCCGACTATCAACTGAAGGGAGCACTGAGGCGAAAAAAGAAAGGAGACACAAAACTGATTTGCGTAAACTCAGGAATGGTATCACCACGTGTCAGTCGGGTGCTTGTGCCGGTCTACATGAGAGATGACTGTTAAGGCATTTAATATTTTCCTTACGTAAAGTAATTGAAGGCTGACACACGCACGCACTTCCACCATTATAGAGGTGCCATGCCTCTACCATAGGGCGCGTTTCTTCATTCTTATGCCTGTACAATATCGCGCATTTACCTCACTCTGGCTTGCAGTTACAATCTTGGCAATGTAGAGAAAGATTAGAAGGCGATCCGCCGGTTAACGACCTTCTATGTTCCATGAGCCTCTGATTGATGCACCGTCCCGTTTGTCCTACGTAGAACTGGCCACAGCTAAGGGGAGTGTTATAAACCTCACCCATACGACAGTCACTAAACCTGTTATTCTTATTGTGCTTCACTGGACAAATATCTGGTCTTTTTTTGCCTTTTACCTGCTCCTTTTTCCTCTGTACGGCAGTGCATATCTTACCGAGCTTATTGGGAGCAGTGAAAACAACATTAACATCACATCCATTTGCAACATTTTTAAGCCTGTGAGACACTGAATTAATGTAAGGAATAGCCACTACTCTTTTTTTTTGCTATTACTGCTTTCTTTAATCACGTCCATCCCAATCGAAACGGACTTCTTTAGGCGCTCAGCCACAGTGGCCATTGCAACACTATGATAACCTGCTTCTAATAGGCGCCGGACCTGCGCATTAAAACTGGCGATCAGTTTGTGCAGTCCGGATCTGGTGAGAGACGACTATTAGCGCGACATGGCAATTCCATTTTTCACTACTTTGGAATGCTTGCATTGAAAGATTGGCAACGGCTTCGAAGATCTTGGGGAGTACTGCCAACAAACGTGATTTTGTTCGAAGACCAAGGAAATGTCAAGAAACTGAATTACGCGTCGCTAGGAAATTCCTTGGTAAACTTTAATCCTCCGCCATAATGTTTAAATTGCTCACTTACTGAGGCAGCAGCGGAATCGAATTCTTCCCTATTGCAGAAAATCAGGTAGTCATCGACGTAACGAAATATCTTGATAACGCTATCACCTAAGGCTTTCTCTAAGCAGCTGTCAGTATTACGCAGGTAAATGTTTTTAGGAATAGGGGCAACCTTTGAGCCAATAGCAATGCCTGATTTCTGCAGAAATACGCCATCTCTCCACCAATCAGCGTCGACTTCAAGTACATTGAAATAATTTCTAGAAAAGCTCCCGTTGAAACAGAGCATCTGTCCATAAAAGCCGAATCTTGCATTTGTTGTTTAATGCACTCATTTACGGATCTTAGCAACCGGTCATGCGGCAAGGAATAATACAGGTCTTCCATATCCATACTAAAAGCTGTATAATAACCAGGAGTTTCCTCTCTCAAATACTGAACTAGTGCCTGAGAATTGCGCAAGTAAAAGCGGTCTGAAAAAACTACCGAAGCTAAGCAGTTCTGTAGGTAACTAGCGACACAGACCTGCCACGTCCCTTCATCTGACACTATAGCACGAAAAGGAATTTCTCGCTTAAGGGCCTTCACTGAGAAAAACAGTTGTAAGGTGAGGAATTCTGCTTTCTTGGCATTAGAGAAATCCCTATTAAGATTATGTCTTGACAGGAGGTCAACCGTACGTTGCTTAACTGCCGAAGGCCTGATGTTTACTGGCTGCAAATTCTTTTCTATGGCTGAAATCGATTTTTCTGAAAACCTGTCATCTTGCATAATTACGAAATAACCTTCCTTGTCGGATATTACTGGACGAAGTTTATGCTCCACAAGGTAATTAACTAATGGTTGGAAGGGGACAGACACCTTAAAATGAGAATTTGATTGTTTAATGCTAGCAATGCAATCTGAAATACAGCGCGAGCGTTGTTCTTCCGGGACGAACCTGGTTATGCAGCGCGTTACCCATAAAACATCAACAGGTTTTATGTTAGGCTTAAAATAGTGCTGAGGACCTAAAGCAAGGGTGTTTCTGTGGGTATCACTTACGATGGCATCTACAAGAACCAGTACGTTAGTTGACGGTGAATTATTAGAAAGGTGTTTCCTCTTACTTTGTTGAAGCACCCGCAGTTTCATCATCCATAGGAAGTCTGCAAGTTGCACGGCTTACCGATTCCTATTGGCGTAGGTGCAATTCCGATGGCGACCATCTCCAAGGGCCACGCAACTGAACTTTAGACACTAATGATAAAACCTAACTTGGCGCCATGATTCACCCGAAAGAATAGCTTCAATCCTGATGGCATGCTCAGTTTATGGTTGAAAGAAAAGCCGCACATCATTTGAACTTTCAACGGGACGACATGATTACGACGAAACCACGACATGGTTCCAGCGTGGAACATGTATATCGCAATTAAGGAAGCTAACGAAGCAGGATTGTGCAGATAAGTAGGGGAACATGGAAAAGGGCTGAATAATGAATTAAAGGGCATAATGAATCCTCACCAAGTAGCTTGCTTTCTGTCGTTCTAAGCTTCATTTCTTGTATTCTGAGGCCTTTTCCTGAGCTTGCGCAGATGAGTTTCGGGTCTTCTTTCTTTTTTCGCCTCAGTGCTCCTTTCAGCTGATAGTCGGCGTTCGTGTTGTCCACTTCTCTACTTGTGTGTCCTGTCTGCAGGCCTCACCTCTTTCTTGCATAATGAATCCTTACCAACTAGTTCAGATTTCTGTCGTTCCAATTGGTTTGTACACGGTGTCAAACTATAGCTGTCGATTCCGCCCAATGTAGCAAAATTTCGCCACCTACCTCATTCACTCCGAGTGCAGGTATCTGAGGAACATTGACGGCTAGAGCAGTTTTGCGTGATAGAGCGCATTAACGCTTCAGAATGGGTGTTTCCAATTGTTGTTCTCCAAAAGAAAAATGGAGGCATTGGTGTTTGTGTCGACATATGAAAGCCTAATAAAGCTGTCGTGACGGATAGCTTTCATCTTCCACACACCGAAGAACTCCTCCACAGTATCATTGGGGCAACGCATTTTTCGAAGCTAGATCTCGCATCGGCCTACTACTAGGCTTTGCTTCATCCTGAAAGTTGTGACTTGACCGCTTTCTTAATTCGACATGGCCTCTTCCGCTTCAAACGCGTGTGCTTCGGGTTGGCATCCACCCCCGCTACAGTTCATCAAATGATGTCGAAAATCCTTAGTCGTGTTTTGTTCCGTTTCGAAGACATCATTGTCTTCGGGAAGAGCGAACAGGAACACTTGGCCAACCTGTCCTCTGTACTGCGGGGCATTAAGGAAACAGGGCTCAAGTTCAATGACACGTGCGTATGTGGCGTACAGGAACTTTCCCTCTTGGGACACAGGATCACACTGCAAGGAATCTCTCCTTTGCCAGAGAAAATTGCTTCCGATATGAATACTCCAGGGCCCACTGATAGTGCTAGTCTGGACTTTTCCTTGACCTTCCTTCACCTTCACCTTCTCATTCACTTCACCTGGACGAAACTGGCGTCTCGCCCAGGTGAAGTTTCTGCTCTCTTCCAGCAAAGTTCTGCACATGTTTGATACGTCCATTCGGCTTGTAGTGTCGACTGACGCGTCTAATTGCGGTCTTGGTGCTGATCTGCTGCAGGTGGATGGTCACAGGCTGCAATCTGTTGCCTTTGCTTCTCGCACACTTTCACCTGCAGAGAAGAAATACGCAGTTGGAGAATGTGAAGCACTGGGGTGCTATGCAGGATGCTCCGAGTTTGGCGAAACTCGGGATCTTCACGAGCTCTGGCGACACCCCAAGATAAAAGCACGAATGGTACCGAGACACAATTTATCTTTCGACGAGCCTCCAGTTTCATTGGTTTAGCTAGATTCACTCTGGCTGGCTATCATTCCTTGGGCGTTGCCTTCTGGGCGGTCGACAAACTGGGGCTCACGTGATCATACCGTCGGTGCATGGTCGTGCCTTCTTTCACTTGTTTGTCGTTCCACCGAGTGCATTAAACGCACAAGCGAGCTATAAAGCAAGCGCATTTAGTACAATAATATTAGTTAGTTTAACGTGGTTTAGAAGCATTTTAAAGCTTACAACTTGTACACCGAATGCGCATTAGACGAATTTGCAATTTAGTACGCTTCGTATTATACCACGAGGGAACGCTGTGGTGGCGTCATCACATCCATTCACCGGGCGAGCATGGCGGCTAAGCATCGGAGGCGCACAGTGTAAACAAACTCGTACAACGAGCTTGCAGTGCGCGACGTAGTGATCAGGCTCGACGATGACTACTATTTGTTGGATAGTTCTGTTCCTCCGTGAGCAATCTTTCAGTGCACCCCGAAAGACTGCCAATAGCTCCGGCGATTTTACAGAGCGCAACGCGCAACTACTGTTCACGGCGCAGTGCTGAAAAAACATCTTGTCCGGTGCTGCTTCTGCGAGTGCGCCGAGTTCCTCCACTCTGCGTGACTGCGAGCGTCATGAATATTACATAGTGTGGGCAAAAGGTAGACATCCTATATAGCTATGATGCGACAAGGAGGTGGTACCGACGATGGATCTCGCTACCAACACAGTGAAGGAGACATCGACAAACTGCAGATAAGTATATTTCTACTGTTTCATATTTAGCATAATAAGAGTGCATGGATTAAGTCACTTTCGTAGTAACGAACTGAATGTCCAGCAGTTTAAAGAAGGCAGTGAGAACAAATGAGTGCTCGTGCTTTTACATGCAAGTGGGCCCGCGAAAATATGGAAAAGATGAAGGCAACCTTCACTAACTTGGTGAGATAACAGAAATTCATGAGTGACATTAAGCCCGCAAAATTTATGGAAGAGTATCTTTATCCGGGTGAAATATCATTAGCAGGTACTGATATAAAGCAGGAAACTTATATAAAAATTTCATAGGTTGAGCAGCACATGGAAGGCATTATCGAATCGTGATCGCCACGTTACCGATATCCTTGAAAAAAGTTTAGAACCATTGCATTCTACCGGTTATGCAATATGAGACATGAAGCTGGAGGTTACGAAAAAAACTTGAGATGTCAAGGACTGTGCAGAAAGCGAAGTAACAAAAATTGTTGGAGATACCATTAAGGCAGGAAGACAGTGGCGTAGCAAACCGTGGCAACTGATATGCTAGTTGACACTAAAAAAAAAAAGAAATCGGCAGGCAGGCCATGCACGTATTCGATCACTTGTTGCCAATTCATAACAGGTGATTACATAAGCGTGCCAGAATGGATGTCAAGGAGAGAGAACTACACTTGAGGGTGGTAGAAAATTGCGTAATGGGCCAAAAATATGTTTGTAGGCATAGGATACAATCAGCTGGTATAATACGGGATTGTAAGGCGAGGCATTTTTTTTGCAGTGAACAAAAATAGGTTTGTGGTTCTGACAGTAGAGACTCGTGAAGGTGCGGGGCCACCTCAGCTGCTGGCACACTAATCAACATGACAATTGGCTCTGAAAAAGAAAACCCCAGTTATGAAAAATGAAGCAACGTTGTCCCAAAGATTGTTTTATTATGCATACTACACTAAAGGCTTCCACAGTTAAGGGCGCTTAGTACTAATAGTGCAACGAGCATTTTTCCTTGTAAATAATGGTTTGTATGTGGCTGATTCATTCCAATACACTTTTTTGCAGGAAAACATTCTGCTGCTGGAGGCACTCAACGGCCTGGTGGCAGTAGGCGAGCGCCAGGCACGTGCTCTTGAGAGTGTGGCATAGGTCGAGAGGGCTGCTCTGCAACAGTAGTATCGGTGCCCTCACTGCTCTCCTGTCGAGCCGACAAAAGGCGCCTTATAAAGGAGCTTTCAGTTTGATATTTTGCTTATTATTCAAGGACATTAATGAAATAATTGCAGTAAACATTGTGCTGTGCATATTAGGAGACTTTTAACATGCATTTGGTGTCCCTTCAAAATAGGCAAAAACTTAAGACAACCTGTGCCACTCTTGGACCATGTAAATAAAAAATACACTAATGCAGCATACACGTCATTGTGCTGTTTGTTCTTTCTATGTCCAAGAATACAGTGCGTGTTGATTAGCCACAAGATGAAGAGTGTGTGTAATTTACAATGAAGAAAGGAAACAGCAGGAGCTTAGTAATGCTATCACCTATAGATTGTGCATATGGCTGCAACACTCCCCGATTCAAATGTGCCATTGCATCCATGTTCGATACCACATATTCTTTAACATTGTCTTATAATTGCATGTACTATATTTCACACATCTTAAGCCTTTGCGTAGCATACTTCTGATGTATCCATTTCATAGGCCAAATAATTGTACACTTTGTCCTTTTGTGTTGTATGAAAAGCAGCATCCTTTACAGTCGGATAAAACTTCAGAAGACAGGAGAGGCCCGGCCAGATGACCAAAGCTCAGCAGCCAATTGTCTCCACGTCTAAAGAAATAGTCCCTCTCCGACGAGCAGGTATTAGTCTGTCCGGCGGCACAATGTCAGTCTAGAGTGCGCGCCCATTGGTGCAGGTTTGTGTTCACCTGCCTTAAAGTGCAGATTCCGCAGCCTCCTAAAGTTGTATCCGACTATAAAAACACGTAATGCCTTGCACCAGTTGCATAGACGTCTGCAACTTGATAGCTCACAGTGATCAGGAGCAGAAATCTATAAAGGCATCCAAGCAAAGCTGGCTGGCTACACTTTCATTATGAGGGGCTGTAAAAAGGTCCCGCCACGTATTCCCATGACGTCCTTGAAAAAGAGGTGGTGTTTGGCACTTCTTTAGAATCAAAAACAGATTACAGTGAATGTTGTGTAGCACGTCAAAACAAACTGAGCTTGGTTATCTGCACAGCATGTAATGGGAGGTTGTGCTTCACATAGGAAACAAACTGCTCTCTCCAGTACAGTATTGAGGCCGGTATGGCACCTATCATGTCAACAGTGTCAATATACAAATTACACTTTTCACAGGCCACTGATTTCACCATTATTTTTGTATGATGGTTCTTTCAATCAGTGCTTGTATTACACGAGCAGGTGGATTTGAAAGCAAAGCTTTGTTTGCAAACCTTCCGACTTCCATAATTGTGGCAAGGCATTGGCATGTTATTGAATAGTTCACACTTCCTCGGTCCTGCACCAAAGAAGCCCAATGCTCTATTCGAAGTTGGATCGCACAACAATTCAGCGGCACACAAAGAAGAGCAACACACACAGCAAAGCATTCTGCTTTGTGCATTTGTCTTCTTTGTGTCCTGTCGAATTGTTGTGCAATTAAACTTCAAGCTTCTATAACAATACACCCAGTCTTCAACCTCACCAATGCTCTAGTTATTAGGCCAGAATGGTGCACATCTTTGAAATTTTCCAGCACAATTTAGCTCTCCAAAAAATCACAAATGTTAAATTTTGCAGCACAAGTGTATGTATGCTGGTGCAATATCTTTTACCACTAAACTCGCAGGAATCAAAGGGGCAAGCAATAACCAGCCTTGCTGCTGCCATTACCATTATCATCACGGCACCAATGAAAAGACAGTGCCACGTTTCAGTAAAGGGAGTACCGGAGGGAAAGGTGTGATAGCAAAGGCTTACAATAAATACAACAGTTACGAGACATGTTCAATGCCAATATATGCTGCATGTCGCTCAGCCTACTTTGGTATTGCGGAAAGAGTTTACTCGTTTGAGCATATCACGTTTTGTGTAATCATTGCTCTAAAGCTGTACAAATGGTCTACTTGCTCTGCAATTTTTATTTTTATCATGGTGGGTTAAAGAACCACTTTTCATTGGCATCTGCACCACATTTCTTCCGATATGTAATTTTGCCTTGGTGGTTCATGACATCTTCACGTACAGAGAGTTCTGCAGAGCATTCGATGTGCATTGTTCTACCGCTTAAGAATTAGAGCCCCATTTTGAGAAGAAAACATACAATTTATCCATCCAGATTAACGCCGCCCCCCCCCCAAAAAAAAAAGAAGATACACTGAACCTCTGGCACATGCATCCACAGTGAACAGAGCAAACAATCTGAAGTATTTTTTTCATGCAAGCGAACACACGAAGATTCTCAATGCATTTTCATTTCGCCACAAGTGCATAGGCACAACCGGCTTGGCGCAACATCCACATCTCGCGGTGCAACAAATTGTGCAATGCCTCGCTGTTTCATAGTGCGACCAATAGATTACGCATGCCCAAAATTCAGCATTGCGCATACTAAGTAACTTCACCAATGAAGAACCCCAAGTTCTTTTATGAGATTAGGATTCATAGGTTACTTCACACAATTTGTGATATCCATTTATGTATTTATACTTAATTAACCTCTTTCCCAAGAAAGTGAGCCATTTGGAAGGCACCCTGACAGACAATTAAGTATAACAATCGGCAAAAAGTCATCAGCCAGGGAAAAAGTCAGTATCATAAGCAGCCGCATGTGAGATGTCGCTGACACAAAATTTAAGTCGGCTACACAGAAGTGACAAACTTGGCAATATGGCGTGTCTAAACATTGCTTCAATGTTAATCACAGTAACGCTGACATTGAAGGCACCTCAATTCCTACGTACGCTCCGTCCACACACCCGACTACGTTCGTAATGTTCCCACGAAGCAGGAAGCATTCTTATTTTATGCCCGCTCAGCCGCAGTATTCTGGAAAGCTAGCCACCGCTTACGCACTGCCGCATCGATAAGCGCGTCAGACACATCTTTGACACAGTGGCTAACAGTAGTTTGATGGCGTTCAATGTAACGCTCGGCGCCGACGTTTTCCTGAAAATTCCCAGTCCCGTAGAAACGGAGGGCACAGATGACTTGCTCTACGACGGTGAGCGAATGAAGCCCGCCACACTGTCTCTGCAGACGAGAGTCTTCGCCTAGCTCGTCACACAGCCAGCGCACTGATGTCTTCGACAGGCGAAGATGACGCTGAAACTCTCCGTCGGTCATGCAGGTGAACGTGTCCGGACGGTCATACTGACGCTTGCTGCCTCTGGATGCAATGAAACAGGCTGCTGCTGCCGCCGCCATGTTCCCGAGTTGAACTCGGAGGGGGTTTCGCGATGTACGAGTTTAGCGCGAGTTCGCCTGTCAATCAAAACCAGAGGTCACGCCCCGCGCGAGGCATGTAACTCTTGTGCGCGCAGCCACACAGTCGGGCCACGCCCAACTTATCTTCCGGTAACAGCGACCCGGTGTCGAGCTGAGAGGCATCAACAATCTTGACCGCCGACATAAAACACGCACAACGCACTGCCATCGGTGATGTACTGAGCACCATTATCAAAAACAAAGCGTTGACTGTCGGTGGCTTATGCATACGTTTTCTCGGGCTGAGATGGCCGCACAACACGGTTTCATTGCCTGCATTGTGGCGCGTAGCGCACAGTAAATAATTATCGGCACGTCACTGTAGCTGCTTGCAAGGCGTCGATGCGCCGAGTGGGACGACGATGCTGAGGAGTGCGTATTGCAGCAGTCGTTTGAGATGGATGCTCTGTCATCGGTGATGAAACGGAGCCACAGCGTCGTAAACACGATCAGCGTCCAAGAATCGCTCGCTCTTCTAGACCCAGAGCACTGGCATTTCCTCATCACAAGCACTGCGCACTCAACAGTTCCAACACCTCTCTCCGTTCGAAATCTGATTTCACAACTGCACACAAGAGCCCTCACCTGCCAAAATGCGAGTGCTGCGGTGTCGTTACGATATCCATCTGCGATCGCTGCTGGCTCCAGCAGAGGTAATCCGCAAGCACAACACACTCATATACTGCGTACATGCGCTCAGAGGCACCTTCACTGGGCAAGCGATGACAAGCGATGAATTGTGTCGCTGGGGAAGCACGCACTTTTCGCAATGTATCGCAGAGGCTTCGCGAACAAAGATAAACTGGTACATTTTCACTGAACTGCGTCACTACGCACTATAAAATTACATACCACCATTTTGCAGCGACAGCCGTTGTGTCGTTTTTAGTCGGTAAAGCGGGGGCCTTAATTGCCTAGTGAAGCGCCTGCGATGAACAGCCGTACCGCGGCGCTGCGTTTTTATTCCCCGAATAGAGAAAGAGCGGCCATGACCCTCCATGGATCATGACCGACTTTATTGAGAATAGCACTGCAGCGCCCCTAGGCGCCTTATCACCGTATGAATGCCCTCGTGCGTGCGACCCGCTTCAATGTACCGCTTCTAAGCTTTCGCGTCACTGTCGCCACTCGCGGCAAGAAGTGCAAAATTTAATAATTTGCTCGATCTGCGTTTGTCATCACAAATTTCTAGAGTTGAAAACGAAAAATCGGTATTTAAAGAAATAAAAATGTTCGTTATTCTATTTGTTGTATTTTAACGTATTCGTTTGAGTGAAAGTGTAGCTGCAAGAATGCGCCGCATGTACCCTGTTCGCATTCGATGTAGGATAGAAAGATAGCGCCCGAAAGAAGAGGCACGCCCTTGACGCGCCCGGGAAAGGCGTGGCAAGCGGCTCACGGCAAGTGTGCAGACAGACAGCGAGACAGTCACGGTATTGCTAAGTTGCAATAATCCGTTGATAACAATGCGCGGCGCTGGCGCGTTTCGTTGTGCAGCCTTCTGCGCTTGAAACGTGGAAGCAGCGTGCCGCGCAGGGTGCGCTCATGTTTTCCTACGCGGTTTTTTGTCTACATATTGTTTTGCCTGCACCTTCGGCGCGTTTCGCGCTATCTCCGTTCACTGACTGCCGTCGAGCAAACTCGGGTAAAACTCGGGTGAACGAGAAACTCGGCGCATCCTGCATAGCACACCTGGCCTGTGTTTGGGAACGTGAGCATTGGCATACGTACTTATGGTGACGGTATTTCACATTGCGCACGAACCACCAAGCTTTGGTCTCGCTGCTCTCTTCTCAAGACACTGGGCGCCGCGCTCTTCGCATTGCACGCTGGTCGGAACTGCTGCTTTGCTACAATTATACAGTAGAGTATCGGAAGGGATCTGAAAACCAGGTGGCCCTTTGCCGCCTTCAAGTTCCGTCTGCGCAGAAAAATGTCTCATTTGATGAAGTTATGTTCTTTATTGAGTTACCATGTCTCACCGAAGAGCAGTTTCAACAGACCCTTCGTGAAGACTGCATGTTAGAACAAATCAAGATTTATGTCTCCACATCTTGGCCTGCACATAAGACGCTCTCGGGCGAACTTCAGCCTTTCTTCTTGTTATTTTAACAGTTGTCAGTCGTTGACAACCTCTCCTGCGCGGTGAACGAATCGTCGTTCCCTCGTCTCTCACACCGCAGGTAATCACTGCTGCACATGAAGCTCACCGTGGTATAGTTCGAACACAATTTCGGCTACGAAAACGGTTCTGGCGGCCAGGCATGGACAGGCAAGGGGAGCTTTCCATCTAGAACTGCAGAATATGCCAGATGGCTGACAAAAGTACCAAGACTGCTGCTACCCTTTTCTAGCCAGTACCCCTGCGAAAGCGTCAATGGCAGAAGCTCGCTGTTGACATCGTCGGCCCTGTAGGGAGAGCCCCACATGAATGCAGATACGCCATTGCGCTCATAGGCTGTTTGTCGAAACGGTCAGACTTTCAATTCTGCAGTGAAGTTTCATCCCGCACTCTCACAAACTTTCGCTTCATGTGTTCTTCCGTGAAGGCTATCGAGACGTGGTGGTCTGCGACAATGGGCCCCAGTTCTTGTCTGTGGACTTCATAGAATTCCGCAAAGATCGCACCATCCGCCTTGTGCACTCTTCCGTTTACTACTTCCAAGTGAACGGACTTGTCGAGTGGTTTAACCGTGTCTTCAAGAGTTTTATGGAGGTCGCCTAGCTGGAGCAGCGTCTGCTTCACCAAGCAGTAACCGAATATTTGGGCATACATCGGTGCACGCCACATGGCACTACGGAAGTTGAACCCTCCGTTCTCCTACACAGACGGCAACCGAGAACGCGCCTTGGCGTTTACGTCACTCGTCACCAGCTTTCTTCAGCGATCGTGTTTTCGAAATTCAGTGTCTGCGCCAACGAGTTCACAGCAAGCAATGCTACAGCAAAGAGTGCACAGACCATCGCAGGGCCGCGAAGAAGTGAACAGTGTCTGTTAGTGATTACATAAGAATATAAAAACCTGGAATATCGGTTAAGCAAGACGTCGCCTTTAGCCACCCGACGAAGGTTATCCATCAGCAAGGTCTAACAACGTTTCGGCTTGGTGATGGACGAACCTGGAAGGCGCCAAAGCTATCCAGGGTACCTGCAGCTTCAGCCATATGGAATCTGCACCATAATGCCGTTTCCGAACCCGTGACTACCTCGTTGGCATGTCAGCAACCCAAGAATTACGCCTTAACAGCTCGACCCAAAGCCTCACCAGCTATGCCCACGCTACGAGCTTCAACACCAGCTGTGTTGGAAGACCATGTGCTTCAACGTCGGCTCCAACCACCGAGGAACAGAAGGCCTCCACATCGATACTTGGACCACATGCAGCTTGTGTGCTAGGTGCAGACGGGTGCAGTGCCAGAGAACTTCAGTGCTGCCTGAACTGTGTGCAGACGGTTGCGTGTCTCTGCGAGCTTTTTATTTGTTATTGTTTTGTTTTGATGCATTGCTTGTCCTAGACCATGCTGTATAGTTATTCCATATGGTATTATAGTGACTAGCATATGCCATGTATGGTTGAAGATATTTGTAATTTTGTTAAACAATACTAATCTACTAATTATTAGTTAGCTTCTTCTTGTGAGGAAAGGAATCTGTAGTATATCAGTTTCTGTTTGCCGTAACACGCCGCCAGCGGTGCCAGTGTCGTCACCTGTATATATATACATGCCTCTGACTAAAGAGAAGCTAGTTCCCTTGCAACCGTGACTATCTTCGTCGTTTTTTTGCGGCTTCCGCCGAAATACAACAGTCTTTACCACTTCAAAGTTATGCCTTTTGGGCTATCTTTGGGCGAAGCTACCTTTGGATGTATGATAGACTCATTACTCCAAGGATTAGAGTGGTGGACTTGTCTCTGCTACCTACATGATGGTACTGTGCTCTCGCCCTCATTCAGTACACACCTTGAGCGCTTTTCAGCTGTACTTGCCGTTTTTCGCAAGGCCGGTCGACAGCTCTACTCCAAGAAGTTTATGTTTACCCATCATGAGATTACTGTACTTGGACATGTCGTCAATGCGACTGGAATCCGATCGGACCCCGAGAAAATTAGCGCAGTGAAAGAGTTCCCTGTTCCATGGTCCTCAACACGTGTCCGAAGCTTCGTGCGCTTTTGCTCTTCTTCCCGGCGCTTTGTTAAATATTTCGCCACCATAACACGCCCCCTCACAGATCTCCTGAAGAAAAGTCTGCCGTTTTCATGGGGGTCCTCTCAGGGCACCACCTTTTCACGCCTTACCACCATCCTCACCACCCCACCGATTGTAGAACACTTAGCTACTTAACCCCTACAGAGGCTCGCATCAATGCCTGTGGCCACGGGATCGGTGCCGTCTTGGCACCAGTTCAACACGGCCATGAAACGTGTCATCGCGTACGCTAGCCGTCTTTTATCACCTGCGGAGCGGACGTACTCTAATACTGAGGGCGAATGTTTGGCCGTTGTGTGGGCAGTGGCGAAATTCCGCCCCTATTTATACGGCAGGCCCTTTTCTATTGTAAAGGACCACCACGCTCTCTCTTGACTTTCGTCCTTAAATGATCCCACACGAAGGCTTGGACGATGGGCTTGGCGGCTACAAGAGTATTCCTATTCGGTGGTGTATAGATCTCGTCACCTACACAAGGACGCTGAATGCTTGTCCCGTTACCTGTACCCACGCCCGCCAACGCCGACATGGACGCTTACGCAAGTGTTCTTTCTATTCCCCAGCTTGTGGACATAGCCAACGAGCAACGCCTTGACGCTACTTTGAGGACCCTCCTTGACCGAATGGAATCTGCTCCTACTGATCCATCGTTACGGCGGTTCGTTCTCAACGACGGGATATTGTACTGACACACTTTTCATCCTGACGGTCCTCCCCTTCTCCTTGCCATTCCTCAACACCTCCGCTTAACCGTGCTTCAGGAGCTCCATGACACTCCAACTGCTGGACACCTTGGGTTTGCTCAAACTTATGACCGCGTGCGCCGCCGCTTCTACTGGCACGGCCACGTACGCTCCGTGCGGCGCGTACGTAGCTGCGTGCAAGCCCTGTCAACATCGCAGAAAGCCAGCACTTCTTCCCGCCACGTACTTACAGCTGATCGAAATTCATCCTGGCGTCCTGGCGGTTTTGTATAGATCTCGGTGGTGTATAGATCCTGGCGACATTCATCCTGGCTTCAGTCAGCGGCAAAGCGCTTCTTTGTGTAACCCTGCTTTTCGCTCTTGGCAGGCCGATCAGGTGTGCGGCAAACTTCAAAAGGGTGGCTGCGCCCGTACGACCATCCCGGACGCTTCCATCAAGACTGCCTCGTTGCGCATGCGTTCACCTGGGTGGTTATCATCCACGTGCAGTCGGCAAGCCCAAAGTTCCCGGATGCAAGAAGCAGGGCGGAAGATCACGTGGTGTCTGCCAACAGCTATATAAACAGTTCAGCACCCAGACATCATCGCAGTCAGCGGCAAAGCGCTTCTTTGTGTAAGCCTGATTTTCGCTCTTGGCAGGTGAGTTTGATTTGCCAATTGCTGTAACAAGTTATAGTGTATTATTTTTTTTCGCCGCTGACTGCAAAAATGCCTGATACATGTTCTACTTGTACCAAACCCGTGGACGGGAAGTGTTTGAGTTGTTCTCGTTGCAAAAGATGTTACCACTTTGGAAAGAACTGCTCTACAATCTCGAAAAAATGCGTTTTCAAAAATGTCGACTGCTAAGCGTGTAACCTGGACATGTCCATCATGCGAATCCAGTACAATCACTCCGACTCGGATGATTGTGATGCTTCCTTTGGTCATGAATTCTCTGCTGTTAACAGCAAGTTTGAACAACTGAGATTTACGGTTGAAGCACTTACAACTAAATTGGCGGAACTACTTCAATTTAAGGACACAGTTGAAAAGGTGGCCGAAACTGTTACTGAAATTCAAAAGTCAATTGAGTTCCTTTCTAAAAAATATGAATCTGTAAAGTCTAGCCTGGAAGCAAACCAAACAGAGTTAACACAGCTACACGCCCGAGTGGAATCACTTTCTGAGACTGTTGACGCTCAAGCTGAGCTAGTGGATAAATCAAGGTGCGCAGTTAATGATCTTGAACAGTACAGCAGGCGATGCAACTTTGAAATACATGGCCTCCGAACCAACCCTAATGAGAATTTGGTTTCTTTCATGGGTGATCTAGCTCAAAAACTTGATTTTTCGGAATTTGAAGCAAATACTATTGCTTCAATATATCGAATGCCAAACAGAGACAGTTCGACTCCCCCTGTCCTTGTGCAGATGTGTGACGTGGCATCTAAAGAAAAATGGCTTGTGCTACGGACAAAGCTTCGCAATTTGCCTACTGATGAGTCTCATCCTCGGTTGTATTTCAATAAAAATTTCACAAGGACAAACAAGGAGCTTTTCCAATTGGTCAGGTCCAAGGGAAAAGAAAACCAGTACAAATTTGTGTGGACACGTAACGGCAGAGTTCTGACCAAGAAATCGGAAGACGTGAAGTCTGTCATCCACAGTTAGAAGTTGCCTGACCTAGATAAGATCTGCTAAGCATGAGCAATCTCGAATTCCTTACGTGTGCAACTTTTTCTGAAGCAACAAAATATTTCGCAAGTGACGCGCAACTTGCATTTGGCGCAATGCACGTTAATATCCGTAGTATCCGAAAGCACTGGGCTGAATTCATGGCCGTAACTTCACCTTTTCGTTCTACATTTGACATATTTGTACTGACGGAAATTAACATTTCAGCTGATATTTTTAACCACTATGCAATACCGGGTTACCAAGCAATTTCATGCACACGACCTGCGAAAAAAGGGGGCGGCATCGCAGTTTTTGTGAGACACAGTTGGACTATTACAGAGCTAAATTTTGGCTTCCAGCAAGCAGAAGTTCTAGCTTTGCGTATAAGCACGCCAGCTCTCTCTTTCATACTCTTTGCAGTATACCGACCCCCCTGCTTTAAAGGCAGGCTCTTTTTGGCTGAACTTGACACCGCCCTCTCAGCTCACTCGCATGTAGACTCTATCTGTGTAATAGGCGATATTAACATAGATAACTTTCGCCCTACTATGGCTCTGGTCGCTGATTACCTTGATCTGTTATCAAAATGGGGACTGCAACCAACTATCCAGAAAGCAACGCGAGAAGAATTTCTGGCAGGGGAACTGGTCGTCTCTTGCATCAACCATATAAATATAAGAGCTCCGAATTTCGCCGTACAATCTGCTATCGTAGAAGCAAAACTGTCAGAACATTACTTTGTTTGTTGCTCTTTAGCCTGGAAATCGAACTCTCCAACAGCGGATCGCGGCAAAAAAGAAATAACCATCTGTGTTCCCAAAATCTTCTACAGACTGGCATCGGAATACGATTGGGAAGTGTTCTTGGAAAAAGTGTCCCCGATAGATATTTATGATAAACTTGTTGAACTAGTACAAGAGTTTAAGAAAGCGGCTACTCGTGTGGTTGAAAGAAGGCAGCGCAATAAAGAAAACTTGTGGATGACCTCCAAAATACTATCGGCTATAAAAGAAAAAGATTTGCTCTGGGCCCAGTCGAAAAGGGCACCTGTTTCTATCCTGCTACGGTCGAAATTTAAGGTTGCGAGAAATAAAGTGAATGCAATGATTCGTCAGGCTAAACGAGTACATTTCCGTAACAAGTTTAAGAAAGCAGGCTCAGATACTGGAAAAACGTGGTCTTTGATTAATAATCTAAGAGGTGTCAAAAGGTGTGACAATGATGGAAAAGATTTCGTGTTGTATTTTGGCACTGTTGAAGAAAACATAGCTAATGAATTCAACAAGTTTTTCTCGCAAGTTTCGGGTAGTGCGCAACAGCATCCCTTATTTTGTACTCTTAAGAACAGCACAGTAGAATCGGCACACCTACCTTTGCTAAGTGAGGATGATTTGTTTTCAATCATTTTCGGTCTTAAGCGAAATAGATCTACGGGAATAGAGGGAATTTCAGTAAATGTACGCGAACCTTCTTCGACATACTTAAAAGCGTGTTGCTGTCGCTGTGCAACAGCATTATCTCAAGTGGCATGATCCCGCCGAACATGAAAGCGGCAATTATTACCCCAATTCACAAAGGTGGTGCACATAATAGATATGAAAGTTATCGTCCTATTTCAGTCTTGCCCTGTTTGACTCAAATATTAAAAAAACATCTGCTGTTTACAATGACAAGTTTCATAGATAAGCACGAAACCCTGTCACCGCGTCAGTATAGCTTTGTACAAGGTAAAGGGACGGAAATTCTTTTGGTAGACTTCTCTCACACGTTAAGGCGTTCTTTTGAATGTAACCAAGTGGTGTGTGCACTGTTTCTAGATGTCAGCAAGGCTTTTGACAGCGTTTTTCACACTGTGTTATTGTGTAAACTATCCAGGTTAGGCTTCCGTGGAGTGTCTCCTTCGCTTTTGAAACATTTTTTGCAGCAGAGAAAGCAATACGTCTCGATTGGGCGGGCAAAGAGTGCTTCTCTGCTAATAAAAGCTGGCGTTCCTCAAGGTTTCATAATTAGTCCCCGTTATTTACCGTCCACGTGAACGACCTCTCAAACGCCGTGCCTGTAGGCCTGTATCAGTACGCTGACGATACTGTCCTCGCATCCCAGTCACCGAACTACTCTGACTCCCTTTCCTCTCTTGAAGCTGCAGAAATTATTGCTATGGACTGGTTCTCACGCAACCTAATCAATGTAAACAGCTCTCAGACTCAACTTATATGTTTTCACAGCCCGATGAAGAAAGCAGGTTTGAAACAGCAGCTGCTCTTGCACGGATCTAATTGTTCTCAATGTCAATGTCCACCCCTCAGCTATAAAACTACAGTGAAATACCGAGGATTATACTTTGACAGTGCTCTTTCTTGGAATGACCACTTATCTCACGTTTGTAAAAAGCTCCGAACCGTCTCCTGTGTGCTGTACAACATTAGATATTATATGCCACTTTCAATACGCAAAGCTATTGTAAACGCTCTCGGTTATAGCGTACTGCGTTATGGCATAACGATATATGGTCACTGTGCAGTTCGTTGGAAGAACAGGATGAATTCTCTCCTAGGATCTCTGTTTAAAAATATTGGCTATGATTTAGGCCTGTGCCCCAATTCTGATGTTCTTAGGGTATTTTCGCTACCTGATTTTGATCGCCTTTTGATGGAAAGTATTGTCCTGAAACATTTTTAGTTTAGTGACTATAAGATTCCGTATGTTCCCACATGGTCTCTTTGACCGAAGGAAGCTTTTTGTATTCCCCGATGGTTTAGAAGATATGGAAAACGAGTAAGAGAGTTTTGCGTTCCCTTTTATTTAATACGTTGCCTCCAAGTGTTCGCCGGGCAAAAACTAAATATAAAATGAAAAAGATGCTGCGATACGCTACTTAGTGGGTGTACGACGTTGAATACATATGCTCCACCACTTGTCAAATGAATCCTGTGAATTCACTGGTTACTGCAGTATTTGTTGCACTGATCTGAGTATTGTTATGCTATTTTGCTTTCCTTCCTCGCTCTTTATTCTAATGTGGTTTTTATATGTAACTTGGGTTCCGTGTCTATTTTTATTTTGCCATTCTACTAATTTGATGTTCCGTAATTTTTAATGTGCGTTCATGTCTGGGTGTTTATCTGCGTGGTTCCGCTGCCTGTCGGGCTCTGCAACTCAAGCCCAACGAGGCTCTGGCAGGCCGGATGTTTGTAGATTTTTTTAATACTTGGCGCAAAAAATTTATTATTATTATTATTATTATTATTATTATTATTATTATTATTATTATTATTATTATTATTATTATTATCCTGAGCCGTTCGTTGCGTCGGTTTGGATCTCCTTAGCCCTTTCCCAGAGTCCAGCTCAGGCAACAGGTGGACCGCTGTCGCTACTGATTACGCGACGCGCTATATTATCACTAGGCACTTCTCACGAGCCTACGTCGCAGATTTCTTACTCACGGATATCATTTTAGTACATGGCACCCCACGACAGCACCTTACTGACCACGGCCGCACTTTCCTCTCCCAAGTCATCGCCGATATACTACGCTCATGTTCTGCCAAGCACAATCTGGCTACCTCCCATCATCCCCAGATCAACGGGCTTACTGAGCGACTTAATGGGGCCATTACTGACGTGCTATTGAAATACGTTTCACCCGACTACAAGGACTGGGATGTGACGCTCCCTTATGTCACGTTCGCCTATAATTCACCACGCCACGATACTGCTGGGTATTCCCCAATTTACTTGCTCTTCGGTCGTGACCCCATATTACCCTTGGTTACTCCACTCCTTCATACAGGATTCGAGGACCGACTAGGCCTGCGACGCCATCGCCCACGCTGACCATGCGCGCCAGCTTGCCTGTACTCATCTGTTGGCATTGCACGAATCTCCACGGCCCGCTTACATTCGCCGCCATCGTGGCGCATATTTTGCACCAGGCTCGCTCGTGCTACTTTGGTCCCCTTGCCGCCGAGTGGGGCTCACCGAGAAACTTCTTCTGAGCTACAAATACCCTTACCGTGTTCTTTGTGAAGTGACCAATGTCACTTACGTCATAATCCCCGAGACCTCCGCCATGCCACCCGGTTCCACATCCCCTGACGTCATATACGTCTCTCGGCTTAAGCCTTACTATGCCCTCACCGATGGCCTCGTCTGAAGCAATGTGACAGTGCTTTTTCTGCCGGGGGTCATGCTAGGGTTGGAAAAGAGAACAAGGTCGCCGACCGTGTTGAGGACCTTCGTCCTCTACACGGTCGGCGAGAGCCTCTCGGGATACTCTCGGGATACTCGGCAGCTGTTTATATACACTTTGTAAATACCGTGTAAATAGTTTTATACCTGTTCCAATATCTAACGAGGATGACTATATAACTTTCATTTCAGCGCTTACCGACAGGTTGATACGCTTATTGCACGCATGAGCAACAAACCTCCCCGACTTATTCCATCACCCGACGTTTTCTGAGCTGGCAAGTTCTTACATTCTATGCAATGACACATTTTACTCCGAAGGAACCACCTCTTTATATATGCCTATGTAATTTTAAGTATTGAGTGGCTCGATCAGTATAAGGCCCCATTGGGATGAAAAAAAATTATAGGAATTAAGCGGAGCATCCCTGAACGGGAACTGTCCAAGATATGCGTAGCATTATATGTCTGTCGTCGTGGTGCGGTATCTTTTATTCGTGGTAGTGATCTGTGGAGGCGTTATGCTGATATAGAATGCGGCATTTCATTGTGTATGCGTGAGGAAAGAGCAGAGACTTGCACAAATTTACATTGCCGAACATATAGATAGGGAGGAACAGTACTGGTGACCCGTGATGGCGACCGATACTGGCTAATACTCCAGTTTAATATACATTTCTTCACCTCGGTTTAACGCATCCTCTCGTTTTAGGCCTGCTTTAGTCACTCTCCATCCTCCCTGGACTGGCGTTAAGCAAGGCGTCCCATAGGGCTTCCTGTCCCACTTTTGGTCTAGGCTTTGGCATGTCTGGCGTATGTTTATCGCCTCCTTTCCAAGTATGACTTATGATGAAGGCCGAAAGCGGAAGGCTAGTAGAATGTTTTGTGCCGGCACACCTATCATGATCACCAAAAAGTGGTTATCTGTCACTACACTCTAAATGAGAGCTATCAACCACGCACACAATATGCTTAAACTGGGCCTTTTCACCCCATATTGGAAATTTGGTTTTGGGTCTTATCAAGGAAATTTTCGATCGACTCACCATATAATGCTACGAATTAAAAAATAACATTACTCACTAGCAACTCAAATTTATGGAATGGATGCAGAAATCTAAAGAGAGGAAAAAAATCTTGTTAACAGCAAGAAAGCTAGAATACGTAAAAATGAAATCCGTAAATAAAAAGTAAAAGGATGTACGCAACTCGAGTTTGTGCACGTGGAAGAAAGCCATTCGACTGTAAAGATGACGATTCTGTTCCTGCAAGGCTACTGAAGTCAAAAGGGAGGAGGTATCGCTGTAGACAAGACGGCGGCAAAGACGGTGTCGTTCAACCGTGGAGCTGTCGCCCACGTTGTTGAGAGCTTCGCATCTCGGTCTAAATGTATCCTGTAAATAGTCACACTGTGTGACTTTATTTTCTCGTAACATTTCTGGTGGAAGTGGAGATTCTAAAAATGTGCTATTTTACCTCAGCGTAAGGCATCGCAATGCACTGACGCAGAACTACACTTTTAACCTGATAGTGTTAAGGGCCCCGTGTGACAGAAAATCCGGCGTCGGCGTCCGGCGTACAGCGAGTTTTAGAAAGGTAATTTCAAGAAGAGGCGATACGAACACTGACTCACAATCACGGCACAATAGCACTAGGACGATAACAAATGCAAAGTACGAAGCATTGTATACATGACACGTTTTGAAAGAAGTGTTCGAGTCCACACTCCCTTATACTAACGTCATAGACCCACCGAAACGCACAGTTAGACATAAACTAATTGTCACATTACAGAGAATGATGTTCAGTACGAACAGTGTGCACAATGGTTATGTACAATGATTATGTTACATTAACAGAGTTTTGTAGCCATGCTATCAGATGTGTATATGCAAAGATGATCATGCATACGGAAGCACACAGAAATCCCGGGCACCTACATACATGTACATTCAGCGAATACTTTTGACGGCCTAGCTACAAGAACCAGGCTGCCTAAAATTAAGCCGTACGGGTCCATAAGCCACTGACAAGAAATGGCACGACCACTGTCGAAGGAACTCCTCTTCTCCGAGAAACAACAAGTCATCTGACGGAAACGACATTAGCTCAGTGTAGAGCCTCTCCAGAAGTGGAAACAGACCGCGGCAACAATGTTCCGCGGCAACTACCTCGCACTGGTTACGCCACAGACAAAAGGGCCCTGCTAGAATTAAAAGCCGCGCAAAACGGCCACGTGAGCGGCCAGATGTAATGAAGGGGTTAACTTCAAAGCCACGGAAACCACCGTGCACAGCCCTCCAAAATACCCTAGCAACGACACATTCCACCAGCACGTGCTTGTTGGGTTTTTCATGGGGACAATTGAGACACAGCCAAATTGGGACTGTGCTCCACCGCTCTAGTATGCCACGCGTTGGGAGCACTGGCCACCTTAGACACCATATAGGCGCGTAGGTGGCGTATAGGCGCGTTACACCGTTATCGCACTCCACGACACAATATTACAGCATGCGTGGCGCGCTGATGGAATCAGAGGAATCAGTAAGGATGACATTGCATCAACAACACGGTTTTTGAGAGCGCCAACATCAGAACATACCTGTTCTACGTGGCGATAAAATCCCACGGCCGTAGAATAAAATGCAGGTGCCCAAGATTTTAATGTACGCCTGGCACCACCAAATTTTGCTGCCAAGGAATTATCAGGCGAGTTTGCGCGCTGGACACTGATCAAGCTGTAACACGTGGTGAATAGATCGCAGAGCAAGCAGCCGGCAGCGGGAAGCACGGACGGGAAGCCCTTGGCGAGAGCGTGGGTGTCCAAGCACCGCGCGACCGACCAGTTCTGTATTGCCCGACCAGAAGAAGGAACCAAGGAAGGACTGCAATGACGTAGTAACCTGTAATGATGGCTGTACAAAGTTACAAACATACCACACACGACTGCAAAATACAAACTGTGCTAAGTACCTTCTTTCTAAACTGGGCAATAAATCATACCGTTGAATATCTTGAATATTTCACCTTACATGTTAAAAATGAGGAGCCACGCAGTGTCTGATATGCCATAATAGGTGTAATCAATGCCTAAAATACGAATACAATGGCTCTTTTGAAGACGGAAAAGGGGACTTAGGCATGTCTGTAGTGAACCAATGAACAAATAACGACATTTTGAAAAATTTAGCGCAGCACCCGAAAGATTTGTTTACTCAGTGAAATTTGAAGGCTCCGGGATTAGCTATCTTCATTTCTCAGATACAATGTGAAGTTATGGGCGAAGGCTGTCACCTTCACAACACCGCTACCAGGCAGTGGGAGACCGCACACGTAAGGATATCTGAGTACTGTGCACAGAAATGGCTCACGGTTCAGCACAAAAAGTACTGGGGATGCAGGGCACCCATGACGAATGCCACGAATAATTGGAAATGGTGCACTTTCACGATCATCAAAAAACAATGTACTTCGGGTATTTGAATGGGCACGCATAACAAGTTAAAAAAATCTGACGAAAAGCCGTATGAGGTCAGTACATTAAATAAGTAGCTATGTTCAAGGCGACCAAATGCCTTTTCTTGATCTAGTGAAACCAAAAGACCCTGCGCTGACCTGGTCAGCGTGTACGTCATTGCGTCACGCGTAACGAAGGAGAAACTGTGTCTCTGTGCTAGGGCCCGAGTATGCCTGATGGTGCCCTATTAATAAAGGCATCAGGCTACCCAAGCGTCGAGTGACAATAACTGTGAAGATATTGTAGTGAACATTGAGAAGCATGATATTGTCCTTCATTCCTCTGGACTTACTGATGATGGATCATGCTTAGGTACCAGCACACAATAACCTTCACCAAAACTAGACAGAATTCCAAGTTTTCAAAGCAGCAGCTCATAACAGCTACGAAAGTTGGACCAATATCTTCCCAGAACGTTAGATAAGCTCACCGGGTAAGCCGTCCGACCCCGGGGCCGAGCCACGCTTCATGGAAGATAACGGGGCATTCACCTCAGCAGCTGATGGTCGTGCACAAAGACGGTCAGCTACCTCAGATGGAGCCTGAGGCACCCCACTAAGCATTGTACGAGAACCTCGAGAACCAAGATCTATTTGTATAGTCGTATGCACGATGTTTTGAAGATGCGTTAGAAAGAGCGAATATTTACGCCCGGGAGGTGCAGTAACAAGACCGCAGTACCGAATGCATTCGGCTATCTAAAAAGCGAGTTTCTTCCAATGCGCAGTACTTCAGGGTTTGCACACGGATTACGTCTGCATCGCCAAGGAGCAGCTGACACAGGCGATGCTGCGATGAGGCGTTGGAAACCCCTCCGTAGCTCACGCTGCCATGACCGCATCAGTGGAGTCAGTTCGTGGACCCGAAAGGAAATACGGAGCTTTGTGGCAGTATCCTCCAGTTCTTCTGACATACGTCGCCTGAGTGCACATCCTTCAACAGAACCATGCAGACGCCACTGCACCTTGAGCACGCTCGCGCTCTTGACAAACAAGAGCGCGAGCGTGCATCATGTAGAACGCGGATGTCGCGGCGCCAAGGTTTTACTGATGAAGAACCAGGGAAGCAAACTTCAAGTATAACTGGTCTGTGATCGGAAATATAAACAGGAGGAAAAGGTAAAGTTATCACATTAGACTGGGAGACATACTGAGCTAAATTGCTTCGCGCATAGGCACAGTTAACGTGCTTGATGATGCACCGTGTCGCCACGTCCAAAGAAATGATGAACCATGAAAAATTCATCAGTACTGTCGTATGTGTCCCTTTCGTCTTCGTCTTTAGTGCGTTTTTATGAAAACTGTCAAGATGAGCCAACTCGCCCAATCCAAGAAATGGTCGATATGCATCCTGAGGCGGTATAACGTAAAACTATTCCAAACATTTCTATTCCAATTCTGCAATCAGCATCCGTGATTGGCCAACATTCTTTTTGTACCAGCGCCACTTCACCTGTCTGCCACGCGACGTCACGAAAACCGCGATAGTTCCCCATCTGATATGGCGTGTACATTCTTATTATGCTTGATTTGACTGAACGAAAGAAAAATACTTATTTCTGATTCCATGCCTTTTCGCCATTAGCTATCCGCCATTGGACAAAACTTTTCGGGCTACACCCACTTCACCTACCTGTCACGCGGCGTCACAAAACCGCAACAACTCACTGCGTCGAAGTGACGTCAATGCTTTAAAGATGCATTATCATGCCGAACAAAGTAGTTTTCTTTTGAATAGCAGCAGGCTGCCCCGTTCCAAAAGGAGTAAAAGGTGGCTTCCACCGTTCGCTCAGGCACTGGCTACTCGCACCTACCCGAGCATGGGTAGGTGCTAGTACAATAAAATAAATCTTTTGCGTGGCCGTTTAACGTTTTCGAGCACTTTCGGCACGTTTACGACCTCGTTCTGCCAACTCGACTTTATGAGGATCCGTTTTAGCCTCATTCCTAAGCTTCCCTTGCATACCGCCGCAATTTTCGACCAGCCACCGCAAGCAAAGGGAAAGCGGACCAATCGCAGACGCCGGCACCACCCCCTTCACCCGGTTATCGATTTTCAGTGCAGTGGCCCGGCACCATCGCATCCCTCTCCACTTGAGTGTGCTCCTCGCCTCTTGTCAGCAAATTTGATAAGACAAGCCGCTCAGTGTAGGCAATGATATTCGTTTTCCAGGCAAACAATAGTGACTTCCTATGAATGAGGAGAGCATTTGATTGGTCTGTTCAGACCACCCTCCGGGTGACCGCCCGATGCTCGCGTCGACAGTTATGCAAATTTGACGTGAGGAGATTGGAATGAAAACATATTGGAATAGTTTTACGTTATAGGGCCCCAGCATCGAAAAGTGCTGGGCGATACGACGAGACCCCATGCGTTTCAATCAGTGCAACCCCAGCTCAGGCCTTCCACATCTGCTCGCGTGTCTAAAACAATTAAAACCCCGAACGAGCAGCATGTGATGACCGTGCAAGAAATACACGTCCCGACACGAAAAACAAATCATTGTACTTAGCGAACGGCGTGGGTGCTTTATACGCAGAATCCGGAGCCTAAATGCAGATAGTACACCATCAAATGCCAATATCCGCCCTATCCCATCACAAAAAACATGATTATCTCACAGGAGAGCTCTGTGTCATATAATACCGACTCCACCAGAGCGTAATGTAGGGGAAGAGAAAAGACAGCCCAGGTTGAAAGTGCGTTTCAAAACTACATATATAAAAAATTAAATTTTTCACTCATTCGTTCAGATCTTGTGTACTGTGACTTAGTTTGGGAATAAGGCAAGAAGTCTGATTCGAACCGGTTCTTCGAACTCCAAAAAAGATCTTTGCGTTTAGGATGTTTTTCAATATCAGTACCAGCCAGCTGTGCATTCCCGTTTCTGAAAATATCACCTCACGCTGACTTCTACAGATTATTCCTAGGAATTTTGTTTATTGTCAAATCAAGAATAACTTCAAATTTTTCATCGGAAACATTGAAAGCGGGATCTAGTATATAATTTTCGTATGAATATTTTAGTTGGACATTGACCTCGGACAAACTATGGTACCGAAACAATACATAATCAAATAATATGCGTTTGTAATAGACACCCTGTTGTAATTAATCACGCCTTCTAAAGCAAACTATTTGGCAATACAAAAGGAAGATAAAACTACTATTGTTAAAAGTACCAAATCCTACCTGTTTTTTTGGTGTTTTAATTACTGTGTAATTGGTAATCAACTTCATTGTTGTTTGTAATGAATATCTTGTGATTATAATCTCACCCCATATATTCATATTGTCACGTGATAGTGACATTAAAGAACACAGTAGCAGTACTGTGAATGAGAAAACTAGCTTTTATTGAGCGAACCTGTGCCCTCAAAGACAGGCTACGCTTAAAGCGCAACGATAGTGGCGAACACAGTCGGCGATCGTCGAAAATCTGCCGAGCGGGTCAAGCGCGTCGGCTTTTATGCATCAGTCGTCGAACGTTCCACACTAATCGCTGGGACCCGCGTGTCTTCCACGAAGTTCTACAACAATCGCGTCACGCGATGAAATCAGATGCGACAAGGTTCAGCGACAACAGACAGTGGACAGAAGCATCGATAACATTCCAGAAACTTCCTATACGTGCAGACGCGTCCTGCGCTGTGCGATAACATTTGTTAAGCGGTGAAACGTGGTCACCCGGGAAAAATCAACATGTACACGTGTCCATACCCCCCTCTTAAAAAGCATCGACCTGATGCTACAAACAAAGGAAGTGATAAACAAAAACACCCGTAGCAAAGAAACAACAAAATAAGCAAGTTCGTCAGCGCTGTTAAGAACGGCCCAGCTGGGGCGCAAGCGTTGCCAGCCAGTTACGACGATATGGCGGCGTCAACTGTCAAGGAACGGCACCGCTACGCTCAAGCCTCGTCGCCGTTGTTACTGAATGAGTTCGACGAAGCAGGCTTTGTGCCGCCACACGACACCGCCAACCGGGTCGGCCACGAGTCGTGGAGTTGCCGCGGGAACGTCGTCGGGAACCGCTTTCCACGCGCCGACCAAGACGCAGGACAATGGCTACCTGCCTGCGCTGCGAGGGTCAGCTCCGATTTCTACGAGGTCCGTGTGACGTCGGTTCCGGGCCAGACCATGAAGCTGTTTCTGCGCGCCCGTGTGTGTAAGCCGTCCCGGGGAGAGGCGGCGTGTTTACAATGACTGGAGGAACGTTTCCTTCCTCTTGGAACCAATGGGGGGACCGAGTGTTTACAAGCCGCTGTTGTGCGGATGCTCGACACACTTTTTTAAGCAGTCATGGTAGACTGAGACACTCTCCCAAGCAGTCGTGTTAGACTGACGTACGTTCTCTCGCAGTCATGCTAGACTGATTAACTGCATGTAAATACTGTAAATAAACCCATATTCCTAGTTCTCGATGAGAAGCAGTCCTTCCCTTCATCAACGTCCTCAGCGTGGATAAGCCGGACGACGGCATGGGCCAGCTACCTTCTCATTCATGCCTGACTCCAATCTTGACAACAGGTTACGAGCGATGGGATTGAGCCCCCAATCCTGAAAACTGGCTGACAGCGGTGAGATGGACTTTGCGACGTGGTGCTGTGTCTGCGGTGAGTGCTTGGTTCTTGCTTTGACTCTCTAGGCTTCATTTTGTGGTTGTTCTGTTTAGAACAGTAGGGAAGCTAGATTGTTGAGAGTTAGCTAGGTTGTGTTTTCCTAGCTAGATTTAGCGAGCAGGATCAAGGAAGTAAAGCAGCAATCATGGAGTTAAGGAGACTGCTAAGAGACGAATTGTTGATTGTAGGTGAGGAACTGGGCCTAGATGTTCGCAAGGAAATGTTAAAATCGGAATTATTGCAGCTAATGTCCGAACAGGCCAGTGAGGAAGAAATTGAAATGGGGTTGGAACTTCTGAAAAGAAGAGGAGAACGGGACAGAAAGAGAGAGAGAGGAACGTGAGTTAAGAAAAATGCAACTTGAAGTTGAGAGCAAACGTTTGGATTTGTCTCAAGGAAGTGAAGGAGCTCTGGGACGATCAATTGAGGCAGAATCATACTGCATGAACAAGCTATTAAAGCCATATGTGGTCAGGACCGGCATAGGCATGTTCCTAAGTAATTTTGAAAGGACTTGCGAGAAGATGAACTTCGGTCCGAGTATATGGCCAGGGCGGTTGCTGTCTATGTTGCCGTGTGAAGCGGCGGAAGTAATCGCCAGACATGCATATGATTATGCAAAAGTTAAGACTAGTCTCCTGAAGAAATACCGCCTTTCAGCCGAAGGTTTTCGGCAGAGGTTTAGGAGCACAGGCAAGAAAGATAGCGAGGGGTATTCGGAGTTTGCATACTGCTTAACGGCCAACCTAGTCGAGCGGCTGAAAAGCGCGGAAGCGTAGGAGCCCTTACAAAAATTTCTAGTAACCTTCAATAAACTTTCTTTAGAAAAATGTTACTAGAACCTACCAACAGTCTATTGAATTTCTTTAGACTGTTTTCAACCTTCTTATATACTTCATACCAACATCCTATCGACTATTGGCCACCGATATTGAATTGAAACCCTTTTTACAAACTTTCTTTAGACAACGAATGAACATCCTTTAGACACTAAAAGCAGGATTTATCAACTATTTCCATACTTCTTAGAAACATTCAAGTAACTTTCTGTTGCTCGATGTAGAAATATTTTAGTAACTTTCTGCTAACTTTCTGTTACTCGATCTAGAAACCTTTTAGTAAAATTCTGCTAACTTTCTATTGGTATATCTAGAAACATCCTAGCTACTTTCCATAACACGACCTAGAAACTAGAAGCAACTATTTTAGTATGCTTTAAATGTGCTGGTGACATTTAAGCAAATTTCTCTGGCATATTTTAATAGATTCTGGTGCTGTTCCAATGTAACCTTCAACATGGGTAGTATATCTAAATGTATTTGCCTATGAACAAAACACTCCAATATTTTTGACAACTAACCTTTATTTACTACATTTCAAAACCTGCGCGCAAGCATCGATGACATGTTTTTAATCTCCGCAGTGTCGAAGTGCCTTGCTGTGTAGCCTAAGGGAAGAGAAAAAGTAAAGAGTTAGTTCAGCCTTATGTCTGTGTTAATGTATCTGGGCAGGACGGCACAAAGGAGAGATCCACAAGATTTTAACTTCAAATTACGAATTAAAGCAAACATTTTTGTTGTGTGCGCTATGACACATACTCAGAAGTCGTGCTGCTTCGTTTAAAAATGAAGTAGCTCCATATTTTTTATAGAAGCAGAATTAACTGCACCTGCAATCAATGTAATGGAATTGTTGAAGTAGTATTGGCACTGCTGCACAGAACGTAAACTGTTATATGTAGGAACTGTACAGTTGTGAGAACTAACCTAAAAGAAGCAAAGTAGCCACAAATCAGTTGCAGTAGGGATATTCGAAGTTTAGGACAACCAGAGCTACACTAACTGCCAATAAATGTGGTGACATCACTTAAGCGTTACGCCCACCTTTAAAGGCAAACATGAAAGATCCTTGAAATAGTCTTTATTGTTAAAATTATTTTATATTTAGGAAAATTGAAGTGATTCGCACTAGACCTAGCTGTGCGGGCTGCTCGGCTATAGAATATCCATCTTAATAGTGTCTTAAAAATAGTATACTGCACTGTATTTTATAGATAACTTCTGAACAGGTCCTTGGAACAAATTCTTCCTATTGAATAAAGTCATGGACAAATTTCAAGAAAATTTGCCAAATTCTATATATTCTGGCTAGTACACTGGAGAGAAAGGAGATGCAAAAGGAAGGGAGGCTAACTGGAAGACAGATATTCAGTTTGCTACCCTACACTGGGGAAGGAACAAAGGCAGACAGGAATTAAATGCGCATGGTGCATTACAAATGAAGGCTATGTGTATTTTACAAGAATGTTCCACATCAACAATTGCACTACACTTAAGAGTATACAACATGTGAGAGTTTGCGGTAGCTGCTCCATGCAGAAGGCTTTCCTAATAAATGAAAAGCAAGGTTTTGCGCATGTTCTACTAAATAAGAATAGTTCTAACAGGATAAATTGACAGAAGAAAGCTAATATATGCTGTTGCTTGACTGTAGAAAAAAGAAATTGATTGACCTTTTTAGCTTTTGCTACATCATTATTGCCATGGGTCAATTACCTCCCCACAAGTCTGCCCCAAGAAATCACATAAGCTTCTTACTTTTGGTGCTGACATGACTGCGACGGGCTCAGCACCACCGGCACCACTTGTTTTATCAAGGATATGTTTCAACCTCCTTACCATCCTTGAGGGGTCTGCAAGAAAGAAAACCACATTGTGAACAAATGAATTGTGCCTTGGTTGAAGGTGCACATGTTGATCTGACTATCCAGCCAATTCTTAACGCAATGCACTTTCTGTTGATGCTGTTCCAAGTGATTACTGCTGCACTGCCCCATTCTACCTCAACAATTTCTGACACGGGTTTTTACGCAGTAGCGCAGGAGCACATGGACGAAAGAAATGAGACACAGTGCTAACTATCAACTGAGTGTTTACTGCATGAGAGCAGATATAATATCACTGCACAGAAAAGGAAGGGAGAAGAAAGACACAAACAAATCAACCCAGCAAGATGAACTCACACAGACAGCTAATGTGACAAAAACATTTCTTTCTCCAATAAGGAGACTGATGGGCAACTAACACAATTCCTATTCCTAATTTCTGCAGCTTCTACTATTTCTCTGGTGAACTGGTCAGGTGTCTCGCCTGCGATTGAATGCGATAAAACAGAGGCTTGCATCTGCAGCGTGCGCAATGTCCGGCAAGGTCGCCAGATAGGGCTAGTTTCTCAACGCTGTTTGTGTGCTCGCGTAATCGCTTGTTGATGCATCTACTTGTCTGTCCCACATACTCTTTGCCACAGCCCAAAGGGGCGCAGTAAAGCGCCCCTTCAACACAAGAAACGAATGGTTTTCGGTGGGTCTTGTTGCACCCACGTGGCTTGCGCGTATCCGCATTTACCCTCGTTCACAAACTAGACAGCTTTGAAGGAGCAGGGAAACCGATATCTCCACCGACACATTTTTTGAGCTTTTTCAGATTGTCACTAATCTCATGTAGGTAGGGCAAGACGATTACTTTCTTTACTTGTGTCACCTGGTCAGTGGCATACTTATTAGCTCATGAATGTCCATAACCACAGCGTCTTACAAAGAAAATGCTACGTTTTATTTGACAGATTACTGCTGAACAAGTATTTAGAAGAAATGCTCCATATTGAATAGAGTTATGAACAAATTTCAATTAGAGTAATTGCCAAATTCTACATCTTATTGCTTGTAGATTGAAAAAATTAAATGCACAGAATGCATAATGAAAGAAATCAATATGTACATTTACAGCAAGGTTCCACAATTACTTGCCCTATACTCAAAAGTATATTGTGCATGTAAATTTGTATTTTCTCAGCTAGATTGAACTTTGGCAGACATGCAACTGAAAAGAACTTTGCTTGAAGCAAATGGCAACTCGTGGCATCGAATGCTTTGACAGAGCACACAGCAATGATTAAGCACAACAGTGACTGCTTGAACTCAAGTGCAAATGGCCAGGAAAGAAACTGGAAGCCACACCTGTACTTGTGAGGTCCCTAGAGATACAATCAACAGGACACACACTTATCGAAACGATGGAACCCTCACCGTGTTATGCCCGATGCATGCGTCACATGCTAAAATGTACTAAGTAGGGACTTCTACTTTGTTGCCTCATTGAGAATAAGGCTTTCGAATACACGCCAAACTGTCTAGCTTTTAAAGTTTTATTTGATTAGTAGATGTCACTCTTTGTCACATTCCGCCGCTACCAGACAAGCTTCCACCAAACTCTCAATGATAGAACTTTTGTGCGAAAACATTAAGGTACTTTTTGCCTAAACCATGCATGTGGGTAACAGAACACATTTTTCTAGGTGCTCTAGAGTGCATTATTCACAGTATGAAACCTCAATTTTATAAGAAGTGCAACAAATAATTGCTATATATCAAAAAGTAAATAGTTCAAAAATTAAGTGCAAGGCAGCTTGAGCTTGAAGCAAGCCTCCTTGCGACATCTTGGTAAATCCAAGGGAAAGTAAAATCAATTGTTTGCATTACACATAAGTAATTGCCGAGAACAAGCTTTATCCCATGCCAAATGAAAAAGGGAAAAGAAATGGGGAAAAATTATGGCAATATAACAGTGAATTGTCAGCATTGAGCTGTGCTGTCATGGTATGGTTTGCAACTACTGCACTGGGCTGGTTGTTATATGATTCAGCAGTTTCCTATACCATGTTACCAACAAAAATTTCTGTAATATATAAAGGAGACCAGCTTCCAGCCTGAAACGAACCTGCACTTGGTACTCATTGTGAGCTTCTAACATTAAAAGGTTAATGATTTGTTACAAGTTTGAGGAATTGAACACTCATACTGACTAAGAATTCAGAAGCTACCTAATGAAGCAAGAAAACATATTGTTTTATGCAAATGTATTTAGAAGGTGAAGTATGGCATGCAATACATAAGTGTGACCGATTGGAGGGAAGAATATAGGCACACAGGCAATAGTGTGCCTGCATAAGACTGCATAAGACTGCATAATGAAAAGATAAAAATTATACACGTCTGGACCACCTCATGCCACTCAGCGAGGTTCTTATAAAGGCAATTTGGCCAGATAATTATAGAGTCTGTATGAAGTATATCACGCATAATTACTTAAGCCCCCCCCCCCCCCCCCCCCAATTATATGCAACTCAAAGGAGGCTACTTTGGTAAGTTTATTAAACTGAGGGCACTCCAGATAACCAAAAGATGAAATTCAAGTGATCTGCTACTAAAAATCCCGAAAATGGCACATACAGTAAAATGATTGCATATTGCACAAACCTACCCCACAACTCACAAGGTAGTGATAGTTTTATACGCAGCTTTGCGAAAGCATGCAGATCAGGTGCTTTATCGTCGTGCTTCCCAGCTTTCAGCAGTGCAGCAGGTTCCTGCGGGGTGTAGGGATGCCTCCAGAATCCGCATAGCCTTCAACAGTAAGAAATGATTGTTTATTGTACTCTGAAGGAGGAAATTTGTGATTTACCAGTGTCATGTGGAATTGCAAAGAGTGCCTCACATAGCCAGCTGCATCAATCTATGTATGGTTGTACAAATCTCTCCGTTATATCTCAGGAGGTTTAAATTGCTATTTTGTAGCAAGTGAAATTTCAGGAAAGAACGAAATCAGCAGCAACAACAGAGTACTAGGACGATCATCGACAAAACTCGAATATATAGTAAAACACAGAGCATTGGATTAAGGCAAAAAAATATTGCGCACATGAGAAGCATTCTGAAAGATAGGCCGCGATTTCGTAGCGATGCTTTTGTTTTCTCTATTCGTTAGTGGTCTGACCGACGCCTCGGCCCTTGTTAGCCGGCCGTTAGCGGTGGGCGACAAGAGTGGCATAGAATCGAGCGGTAAGCATCGCCACGAAATCGCAGTACTTTATTACGCACTAGCCCTAACCTACGATTGCCAAGAGCTGACACCCAGTTCTTTACACACACACACACACACACACACACACACACGCACACACACACACACACACACACACACACATATATATAATATATATATATATATATATATATATATATATATATATATATATATATATATATATATATAAAGAAGGTCAGCGTCTCACTGAAATGTCTCGATTAAAAAGAAACCTTGTTATTGTATTATCGGCCGATATCTGCTTTGGATCACAGCCAAATTCGCGAAGACACTCAAGAACATAAACGATACAGGCAGGTTCGCAAGACGCAGACCTTCAAACCCAATTGCATACGTACAAAAATCTTCATACAAGGCTATATCTGCTCAATCGTCAAACTTAACTATTGTGTGCCAAAGCGCGAAGCCCATCACACATCGACGTATACATTACATATATACTTGCGGGAAGGCCGACATAACGAAAACTTTCTTGCCAGGAAGCTACCGAGCAAACAGTAAATTTCAGTGTTTTCTTAATTGTGTGCCTATTCAGTCATAGCAATCAAGGCGGGTAGCATATACTTCACAGAAGAGTACTAGTACGCTGCAACGTCAGACGAAGCTTTCGTGAAATTGCTAGCTAAATGAACACAGCATCATGAGCAACCTGCGATCAGAAAATGCTCTGCTCTCGCGAGTTACAGGACTCTCACTACATGAACTATAAGCTTCAAGAATGCGCGCAAGCGCCAAACTTGCTTACCTTTTCAAGACGTTTTTCTGGCGCAAGCACTGTAGAACTTTCCATAAACTCCAGCTCCGCAAAATCACCATCTTCAACAAAGTCTTCCATACACTATGATTCGAAGCCCCAGTAGCAGACTTTTCACGAGAGCGCGGGCGGGCAGTTCGGCAGAACAAAGGAAGGTCGGGCGGGGGCTGCAGTAGGACACTCACTGTCGACAGTGGCGGATCGCACGAAGCACACGCGAACTAATGCCGTTACACGAGTCCGGAAGGTTTTGCGATGGTTAATGCACACCACAAGGTGCAAATTTTGTCTAGGCACTTATAAAACATAATTCCACTAGCGTTTTACAGCAACGGGCACTTCGTATAACTAACGAGGTCTGTGAACCGAACAAATACTGTCATAATACTGCGGTAGCGCCACACTGCGGTTCTTTCAAAAATGTATCGTAAATTAGAAAATTGCGTGTTTTTCCTAATAAGAATCGGTAGAGACCATTTAACGAATTTGATGTGTTCAAAAGGTGTGTAATTTGTAAAAGTATGCACTTTGTGTTACGAAGTTTAAGGAAATATATTTAAGAAAAAAAAACGAAGTAGATATTGCCTCCAAGATTCCCATCCGCTTTAGGCGCACGCGGCTTTCAAAAGCACCGCCTTCGAGATCAGATTTTGTTACTCAAGGGAAGCCGCAGCTGGGAGGAGTACAGGCATTTAGGCCCCATTAGGTGGGCTTACAGTATGTGGGTAAGCTTGCTTATTTATAAAGCATATACACGGACTTAAGCCGAACCATGAGCGAACATGGGCCTATCGTATACACGGACTTAAGCCGAACCATGAGCGAACACGGGCCTATCAGCGCGCCGTCCGTGCAGGTCCGTTTGCTTGCAATGGTGGACGGCCTACTGGCTTCTTTGACACCATCCGAGCGCACATTCATGATCACAGCCCATATACACGCTTCCAGCGTCCAGTGCAGCGCCGCATTATGGGCCCAGTGCCGCGCTCTGTATGCTGGGGCGCTGGCGCAAAAATCAGCCCTAGCGTGTTAAATACGCGGTGCCTGGACATCCCATGTATATTTTTAAGGCAGAAAGCAACAGAGAGCGTTATAGTGCAATAGAAAAAGAAAAAAAACGTAAAAATATAAGTGGTCTATCAAGAATTCGAACCTCCGACCCACCGCTCACAAACCCGGTACTCTACCGCTGCGCCACGCCAACTTTTTTTTTTCTTTATTGCATGGAACTATCGGTACTGTCAGACCAACGCAGTTACATTACATATGAACATACAAGAGAAACAAATTCACAGATAGTATACAGTCCAATGTCAGTTCAAAATTCTGGCAAGCAAACACAAGCGTCCAGACATGAAATCCATTCAGGGACGGGATCATATGTAGCCACCACATTTCGGACTTGAGCAGTCTCTTCACGGAAGATAGACCTTGTCGAGCGAGGTGGCTCGGCATATCTGTCGGTCATTCGACTTCTCCATAATGAATAAAGTCCTAATAACATAAACAAATCAAATGGTGTATTACTGGCTGTATTTTTGAAAGGAAGGAACCGGATACCATAACATGTGAGAGGAAAGTCTTTTTTGATAGTTCTTTGTAAAATGTCCCAAAAAAGAAATGCGTCACGACAAAGTATAAAGCAATGTTCTATTGTCTCGGGTTGATTGCAAAGCCTACAATTTGTATTCCAGGGTACACACAGTTTTTTTTCCCGAAGCCACGTTTTAAGTGGCAGTGTGGAAGTGTGCAGCTTGAAGAAAAACGTTTTCGCTGCTGGCGCAATGCACATTCTACGGACACGGCAAAGAACATCTTGACCAAATAGAGACAGATACGGCTTTCGGTACAGAGGTTCAGGGGAAAGGTTATCTGTAAGTGCTACATTTAGCGACGTGCGATTAACGGTAAACAAATATTCAAGGTTGAATCTGGTTTTTAAGAATGAAATAGTGTCGACAAGTTCCTTTAAGAAGCCCCATAACGGTAGTTCTTGAGCAACGTTTGTCGTGACAAAAAGAAAAGGGAGGTGTGACGCAAGATGTGCTCGATTAACTGCGAGAAGGATTGGATGACGGACATTTTTGAGGTAAAATAAGCGCATGACCAATTGTCGCACAAATAAATGCACAAGACCCAGGCCTCCCTTTTCAAGCGGGAGAAAAGGGTTGTCCCTTCTCATGGCTTCCCATGATGAATGCCAAATAAAACATGCAAATATTCTATGGAATCCCTGGACATGGACACGTGAGCAGTGCAAGACCTGCATAACATAAAGAAGCCTAGTAGCGAGAAATGGATTGCATGCCTTAGCTCTCGCAAAAATGAAGAGATCACGTCCTTGCCTGGTTGTCACCTTTCGACGGATAGTGGTTATCGTGGACGTCCAATGAGGTCCACTATTACGGAAGTTATCGAGAGGTACTCCAAGATATCGCAACGGAGACTTATTCCAATGAATATTCGCGAATACAGAGGGAGTGAGCGCCCACATGCCTAGCCAAAAGCCTCTACTTTTGTCAAAATTTACAGTAGCTCCTGCAGTCTCACAGAAACGCAGGGTAGCGTTTATTGCCTTGGTTATGCTTGGCTTATCGACGCAAAAGAAGGCAATGTCATCTGCATAAGCTAGCACTTTAATTTCCTCATGGGCATATATGTATCCTTTAATTCTAGAGTCGCAAAGCACGCTTAAGCAAAGCGGTTCTAAGTATATGGCGAAGAGTAAAGGCGAGGGTGGACAACCTTGACGAACGGATGACTGTACTTGTATTATATATGAGAGGGTATGGTTCACAATTAACTTTGTGGTGCAATGTTTATAACAAAGTGTTACACCATTGTATAATACATCCCCTAATTGAAGATGTTGCAGTAGTTGGAACAAAAATTCGTGTTGAACCTTATCAAACGCTTTGGCGAGGTCAATCTGGAGAAGAGCTACTTGATCCGTACTACCCTCTATGCATTCAAGGACTGAACGTGCGATTGGAACATTTGTCTGTATAGAGCGGCCTCGAATTCCGCATGTTTGATGATCACCTACTAATTTAGTAATGACTGTCTGCAATCTATTTGTCAGTATTTTTGCAAATATTTTATAATCCACGTTACATAACGATATCGGCCTATATCCGTTTACTCTCTTTATTGTTTCATCATCAGTGCTTTTTGTAATTAAGGTTGTGTGGCCCTGATAGAAGGATGGAGGAAGCTCCCCATATTGATAGGCTTCTTCGAAAAGGTGCTCCAGAAAAGGACACAGGAATTTCTGAAATTTTATATAAAATTCAGCACTAAGGCCATCAGGACCAGGCGTCTTGTTCTTCTGCAGCGTTTCGATAGCAAAATTAATTTCTTCTCGAGTTATTGGCCCATCAATGCTGAGCCGATCACCTTCTTCTAAGTGTGGCATCCATCCACTTGGCAGCAAGAGTTGCGGCAGCGAGCACGCAACTAATTACGTCCCCGTACTTCGTACAGGTTGCAATTCACGCCTGCAGTTATCGACGGCCTCGTGGAATCAAGCGGCATCTGCTGGAGTGACGTCATCTGCAGATTCACGTCTCAACTCACGCCTGCTGTTATCTGCATACTCGAGTCAAGCGACATCTACCGGAGTGACCGTATCTACCGGAGAGCCTACAAAAGGGGGTGTCCATGAGCCAGCCCGTCACTTGGCAGCAAGAGTTGCGGCAGCGAGCACGCAACTAATTACGTCCCCGTACTTCGTACAGGTTGCAATTCACGCCTGCAGTTATCGACGGCCTCGTGGAATCAAGCGGCATCTGCTGGAGTGACGTCATCTGCAGATTCACGTCTCAACTCACGCCTGCTGTTATCTGCATACTCGAGTCAAGCGACATCTACCGGAGTGACCGTATCTACCGGAGAGCCTACAAAAGGGGGTGTCCATGAGCCAGCCCGTCACTTGGCAGCAAGAGTTGCGGCAGCGAGCACGCAACTAATTACGTCCCCGTACTTCGTACAGGTTTGTCTCCTACAAATTTGTGCATTTCCTAATTCATCTTTGCCGCTGCCTTGTTGCCACAAGTGTCTGTTGTGTTTGCTTGAAGATGCCGTCGTGTGCTGAGCGAGCGAAAGAAATAGCAACACTGCATGCCGAAATAAAATCAATGCAAGAAAGTCTTAGCATGTTTAATGGACTGTATGAATCCGTGAAAGTACAGAATGAGACCATTTTGAAGGAAAATAAGCTGTTAAAGGATGAAAACGCAAAGCTGTCTCAACGTCTCATGTCTCTAGAGCAGTATTCCCGACTAAACAACGTTGAAGTAAAAGGCATTCCCGTCACGGAAGGTGAAAACTGTCTGGCTGTAATACAAACTATTGGTGAGAAGATTGGCTGTCCTATCGTCCCCTCTGACATTGACATTGCTCATCGTGTCCCCGCAAAAAAAGACAAGAACATTATCGCACGATTCTGTTCCAGGTCGAAGCGAACTGAATTCATCAGTAAAGCTAAACAGGCTAAGCTCACCACATCAGCCATTGGATTTTCGCGAAACAATGATTCCCCATTTTTTGTGAATGATCACCTCACGCCAGAGAACAAGCGGCTTTTCGCGCAAGCTCTCGAATTGAAGAAGTCTAAAGGATGGCGATTCCTCTGGACTGAAAACTGCGCAATCAAAGCTAGAAAGACTGAGAATAGCCGCGTTTATCGCATCTCAGGCGTAGGCGATCTGGCTATCTTTACATAATCAGTACGCGAGCACTCCCGTTTTTCCGAAGTAAATCCTCACCATGAATAGAGGCATGTTTTCATGTGATCAGGTGAAAACATTGTTACACGACAAATCGCACAAATTTTCGTTCATTCACTGCAATATTCGAAGTCTGCGCAAACATCATGATGACCTCTTGAACTTCCTTACTTTACTTAACCACAATTTTTCGTTAATATGCCTGTCTGAAACATGGCTAACACCAGTAGATGGCAATCTATTCAGTCTGGCAGGATATACCAGTGAATATAGTTACCGTGGGGTTCAGCGAAGTGGTGGATCCGCCATATTTGTGAATTCGTCGATTTCGTACACTCGTCGTCATGATCTTTCGTTCCGCAATTTGTTGTGCGAGTCGGTCTGGCTGGAGTTCGACCGGAATGTCCTGTCCCTCAATAACCGGAATACAATCCTGGCGTCCGTTTATCGTTCCCCTTCATCGTCGTATTCGGACTTTTGTTCACAGCTAGAAGAAATACTCAGCGTCTTAACCAATGAAAACAAGAACATCATCATTTGTGGTGACATTAACATCAACATACTTAATCCCAACTGTCAGTCATGTTCTGATTATACCAACTGCTTATTTAGTTACGGTTTCTCTTCCTTAATCGATGTTCCAACCAGGTGCGACACTTCTGGTTCTTGCACATTGATAGATCATATATTTTCCTCATCATCTTCTGACTATACCACTGGAGTAATAGATTATTCCATTACTGACCACTATCCTCTGTTCTTCCTTCTGGGTGTCGCAAAACGTACACAGTGTCACCAATATTAAAAAAATTATTTCAATGAAACGTTATTTACACAGAAGGTACAAGGCACTTGTTGGGAGAGCGTTCTTGAGGAGAATTGTCCTGACAGGGCGTACTCGATATTTTTATCAACAATAACAAAGTATATCGATGAGTGCACAACTCGTGTGTCCTTTCAGCAAAGATTCTCGTCTCCCAGAAATCCATGGATTACAAACGCGTTGCTGCGCTCTATAAAAAAAAGAATAATCTTCACAAAAAGGTGAGACTGCAGCCGTTTAACACAGCTTTGCGAACTAAATTTAAGAAATATAGCAATATCCTTTCTGGTATCCTTAAACGCGCAAAACGGGACTATTATGAAAGACGGATAATTCAGAACGGTATGAATACCAGGCGTAATTGGGAGCTTATTAAAGAATTTCTTAATATTACAGAGACTAACACGGGCATTAAAAAGATAATTTACGACAACGAGGAATGCACAACCGAGCCTGACATATTAAATGCTTTTAGTGATCATTTTGCCACTTGTCAGAACATGCTATCGCCTAGTGTTTTACGCCATCTCCCACGTTGCCCTCAGTCATTTTTTCTTCGACCGGTTTCTTCCGAAGAAGATTTAAAGGTAATTTCTTCTCTTAATGTTACTGGACCTGGCCTAGATTCTATTCAGCCTTCTAGAATAAAACTGGTTGCGGCAGACATATCATTTGTTTTTGCAGATATCGTTAACAAAATTTTTAGCACAGGCATATTTCCTGATTTGATGAAACAGGGTAAAGTAATCCCTGTGTTCAAAAAGGGTTCTCGTGAAAACATTAATAACTACCGCCCAATTTGCATTTTGCCGTTTTTTAGTAAGGCCATTGAAAAACTTATTTACACTCGTCTAATGCACTATCTCAATAAATTTAATCTTCTTTCTCCATTCCAATTCGGTTTTAGGCAGAATTATTCGACGGAATTGGCATTAATTAACTTCACGGATAACATTAAACGCTTTATTGACGAAGGGTTTGTTGCAGGAGCCATATTCATCGATCTAACAAAAGCCTTTGACACTCTAGATCATTCTATTCTTCTGTATAAGCTCGAATCTTTTGGTATTACTGGCCCATCCCTAACTCTTATTCGCAGCTACTTGTCTAACAGGCCTCAAGTAGTGTATCTTAATGGCCAATTCTCTTCTACTAAAGTAATTAACTGTGGCGTTCCCCAAGGCTCTATACTAGGCCCATTGTTGTTCTTATTATTTATAAATGATCTACCAAATGTACTTACCAATTGTAACTGTTTATTATATGCTGATGACACTACCATCTACTCGTCACAGAAATCGCTTACCGCATTTCAAGACACACTTAACACTGATCTTAACAATGTCTATTCCTGGTGCACTGATAATAAACTTCAAATCAATGCTTTAAAAACAACCTTTGTACTATTTCATAATCCACAAACACCGATTTCTTCTCTAATAACTGTCTCGTTAAATACTTATGTTATACCGACATCTGATACTGTTAAATTTCTGGGTATTACTCTCGACAAACACCTTAAATTCAATAGTCATGTCAACTCGCTAATAAAAAAGGTTTCATTCGGCATCCGCATTATCATTAAAACACGCGCATTCTTCAACCCTCATATTATTAGATCGTTGTATCATGCTTATATTAACAGTCATTTATCATACTGTTTATCCTCATGGGGTAATACATATGCCATTCATCTAAAACCACTTCAACGTCTTCAAAATCAGGCAATAAAATTAATGACCTTTAGCTCATTCCGGTGCCATTCTTTACCTATCTATCAACATCTTAACGTTTTACCCATTCAACAGCTGTTCTATCACAAGTTGTTACTCATTACATTTCGTCTCTTTCATCGTGAAATAACCTTAGACAGTCTTCCTTTTGATAACCTCATGAACAAAAATAATACTAGGTTTGCAGAACGCAATAACCTTCTATTACCTAAAATCAGATCTAACTATGGTAAATTTACACTTCGTTTCCATGGCATTTCACTTTGGAATCACATCCCTGCTAATATTAAATCATCTCTTTCATTGCAGTTTTTTAAACACAATATGAAAAGAATACTGTTAGCAGAAGCATCTTTTCATTTGTCATAAAAACATTTCCATATTTATTACATTTTCTTTACATTACTTCTGTTATTGTATCGTTGGGCTTCATATTTCTGTAAAATATTTTGTATTTTTCTCTGTTCGTAATATGCAGAAGAGCCGAATTTTGTTATATTACTATATATTCCTGCTTATGATTATTTATTGTGATATTACTGTATAATGCTGTTTTTACTATATATCTAATTGTCTTCTATTTATTTGCACTTGTTCCCTACGAATTGTATTTTTAACGCGTTTTTTTTCTTTTGTTTTGTTTGTTTGTTCGCCCTCTACTTGCTGCTCTAACACTCTTATGCACCCACTAATGATAGGAGTTCCCCCTGGCAGTTTCTCACTCTGGGACCTCCTGATGCTGTATATAATATGTAAGCCCGTTTTTTTGTACATGTCATAACAACAATAAACTTGAACTTGAACTTGAACTTAAGGGAAATAAACTGATCAGCGTTTTCTTCGTATCCATTTTGAGGCTTAACTGCAGCGAAAAGATCTTTATAGTGAGCTTCAAATAGGCTTATTATTTGGGACGTGTCTGTGTATATAGACCCGCCAGACTCAATTTCTAATATTTGCTTGGAAAGCGCGTATCGCTTCTCATCACCGAGAGCCCTTTTTGTGGGCTGTTCCTCTGTGAAGCGAGTTGTGCGTGAACGCACCATTGCTCCTTTGTACACTTCCGTCTCATATTTCTGTATTTGTGCGCGAAGTGTGTTTATTTCATCGCTACACAACCCTGGTTCCTGGCTTTCGAAAGCGTGCATCTTGTGAAGTGGATCATGAAGGTAATGCTTTTCAGCTTTTTATCTTTGAGACAGCTCACATGAAATGGCAATCGCCTCATTTTTACTCGATTTTTGAACATTTCCCATTGAGCGAACAAAGAAAGCTGTTGACATTGTGCTATTTCTAGCCATAATTCTTTCACTTTGTTTACAAAACTTTCCTCTCGCAAAAGTTGTGTATTAAGTTTCCACAGTTCCCAGTTTGGAGCAAATCTGCGAAATTTTCGGGGACGCCATGAAACAGCTACTAAACAGTGGTCTGTAAAAAATACAGGCTTCACGGCGTAGTTGTGAATGTTAGACCAGAGATTTGTCGAAACATACACACCATCAAGTCGAGCATGGGAGACGCCTTGAAAGTGCGTGAACCGCACCCAAGATGGTGTGTAGGCGCCCACGTCTATTAGATTGTGATCTTCTGTTAACTGATGCAAAAAAGTAGCACTTGCATCATAACGATTCGTTAGGTACGAGTGGTCTCTGGAACGACAAACACAGTTGAAGTCTCCCAACAGTACCAAATCTCTGTCAGTATCTAGGAGCGGAGCAAGTGAGAGGAAGAAAGCCTTCCTGTCACTCACTTTTGAGGGAGCATAAACGCAAATAAATCGCCAATTACGGGAATGAAAAGAGAGGTCACAGCATATAAGGCGGCCTTCCCCATCAACACGCAGCGACAATGAAGAATGATTTAACTGTTTGCTGACTAACAAAAAGCATCCAGCGGAAGCACCACATGCTTGGCTAGTACACACCTCGTAATAAGGTTGAAAAGTTTGCAGCGCAAGGTTGACATCACCAGTAGACGATATCTTTGTCTCTTGCACTGCACCAACATCAACTTCATGCTGCCTAAGCACGTGTAGTAACTGCTGCTGACGCCTTATGTGCCTCAGCCCACGTACGTTGAGTGTCCCTACACATAAGGGGAGGCTGAAGGCGGTAGCCATTTTGCTTACCTAAAGCTTTGTGTTTCATCGCCCTTGGCCACAGGTAAATCTGTGGTCTTGCTCCCTTTGGACTTCTTTGTGGCACTCTCCTTACTACGCTGATAAAACCGGCGCGGCACATTATCGCCAAGAGAGGGAGTTCGCTGAGCACTAGCAGACACTTTCTCGGGCGCCTGTAGTGCACTTTCTGTTGCTTCGTCGTTGCATGGTGCCGGACGTTTCCTTGCCTGACTTATGTCCATCGCCTCTTCCTCTTCTGCCTTGTCATCAGGGGGCTTTTCTTTTAGGCTTGCTAGGCCAAGTGGGCAAACTGAGTCATCCTCGCCGGTAGCTTCGCTAGTGTTACTTGAGCTGCTTTGACTGGTTGGCGTTGGCTTCAAGGACTCCTGGTCCTCGTCCCTAATGCCACCTGTAGTCTCTCCGGTTGCATCTACTACCACTGTAGAATCCATGAGATGGTCCAGTTGTGGCTCGTCTGCGCTAGGCTGCCCAGAACGAAGCTTATTGGCGTAGGTGGACACGCAGGCGTCCGCCGAGTGACCAAATCGGTGGCACTGTAGGCATCTCGGTGTTCTGCATTGTCGTCGAACGTGTCCCACGCGCTTGCAACGAAGGCACAGCGGAGGCCTACCGGGGATAAGTACGAGGCACTGGTGTCCATAAATGGACATAATGTGCGGTATTGAGGTTACGGTGATAGTGTCATTGAGCACCAAGGAAACCTCCCGGTTTGTTGTCACCCACTGTTCCATGCCAGTGCATCTCCATACTTCTCTCTCCACCGACTTCACCTGACCATAGGCCTGGAACGCCTCTTTAACGCGTCGTGGTTCAAGGTGAGGTGGAAGCCATGGATGTTTTTTGTCTCCGGATCTATCACCATGCACTTCAGCCCTTTGACACGTAGCTCACCACCGGCGACGAGAGTCTGTTTTGCCGCACTACTAGCGCAAGTAACCATCCATACATGGCTCACTTGATACTGTCCGATACCAACAATATCTGAAGTATTCACTACCTCAAGCAGAGCGTCTCGGAAGTCGGTAGCACGGTATGGTCTGCCACTCAAGTCCGCATGAAGGAAAATAGAATTCAAAACATCGTTACCGGTTGGTAGACGCGGGAAGACAACTTTGTAGCTTGCATATTCGTTCAAAAACGGGGTCGACGATCCTCGGCCTGGGGCCGATACGCTGTTTCCAGCAGAGAGCATTTTGGAGCACAGCCGTTCCACACGGCTTCTTCTTCTTGTGAAATACGTGGATAGTTTGTGAAGTTAAACTCGAGAAGCAGTTTTAGTTTTCCAGAGATGCGTTTCGCACAGACATGCTAGTGCGATAGATGCGCTATCGCCCAGCAACTAAAGCTCACGCCTGTACCACAAAGGCAAATCTGCTGTCCGCATTCAAAATGCCTTCCAGTCGACACGTCTGCCTAGTCATATATCTTCGTCAGAGAAGCGCAGGCTAGTGCTGGGAGCCTTCGGCGACAGCACATATACCTGTGTTTATGACGCGTAGCATCACCGCTGATCGCTTGTGCTGGCACTGTAAACATGAAAAAATGGTTTATTTAAGAACACCGATGCGAAATACAAAAATAAAGAGTCATTTATCCTTGTTAAGCTTCTTGATTCCTGAGCCTAGACGCGCCGATAGCGTGCAGACGGACTCGGAGGTATACGCTGTGCCTATGCTTCGGTGGCGACCGATCTCGGCGCGGGTAGTTGGCGAACGCTAAAATGTGTCTATTTGAGCCTCAGAACTCTTTTTAGTACAATAGGTAAAGTGGAAGCGCACAAATCGCCTCATATTTGTTATCGTTGCGATAATATGAATCAGCGGTAGGCTTGGAACTCGGGGTCCGTTTGAGCGCGTCTGAACGACTTCTGGATTTCATGTCCACGCCACAACACTGCGACAACGGTGACAACTCCGACTCATATGTACGTGCGAACCACTAAAAAACGCGGCGTCCACTGCGTTTGCGTGGTTTCGTTCAAGAATTTAGCTACCCACCCTGTCGAAAGGGAAAAAGGCAAGAAAGCGCCGCGAACTAAAGTAAACAGCCTTAAGCCTGTTTCACATGATGCGATTTTCGTCGCACCGGAAGTGCGATTTCCGTCGTTTGCGATGAAAATCGCAGTCGCAGTGCCGACCCCCCAATTTTCGGCTGCGACCAACCGGTTGGTCGCACAGTCGCACCGTCGCACCGATCGCTGCGATTTTCCGTCGAAATTGCGCGGAGAGCTGTCAACGGAGCTATTTCCCCGGTTTGTATGGGTTTGTTTTGGAAAATGGCGCCTCACATGACAAGTGCAATGCGTGGAGACGTGGATCGTCGAATTCGGTACGTACGCGAAGGGAGAATAAAAACCTTGTACTGCAGATTGCATTCTCCGATTGCTATGCGTTTGTTGACACGCTACACAGCAAATGAAGTGCATTTTCACGTTTGCTTCGTACGCCTTTGCGAGTTGTGAGTGCTAGGAGGTGTTCGATCCCCCAGCAGACGACGAGGTCGTCACAATTTTCTTTTGTTGAGCAGCATGCAAAAATCGCGCTTACGGAGCAGCTTGAATTATCTCGACCTCGGCAAGGGCAAATGACAAGACAGCAAAGTACCCGAAGTTTCAACGCTGCGCTGAAGGCGGTACCGTTCAGTTGCATTTTCTTGTCGGTTTTCAAGCATGAATTTCCCGATGCATCTTGAAAGCTTGTCTTGCCTCTTATTAAATTTGACACAGCAAAAGTGTAGGCTATCGTAATGAATTTGCTACGATAGCATTAAATCCGTGGATTGAATAAAATATTACATGCACGTTAAGTTGCACCTCCTCTCTGGAGATTTTTTTTTTCTTGCACAGAAACCAATAAACATTGACTATGTTGCGGACTTTGTATCCTTACTGCATCTGTATGAACATTTGCTCTGCAAGGTAATTAACTGTAAAGCTAGTAGATTAAATAAATTGCTTGCTATAGTGGTACAGTGAAACGTACCCTCCTGCACAATTATGTAGAACTCGTGCAACAATGCGAAAAGCAGGCAAGCGGCCTCTTCTTGTGGGGATAAAACAGTATAAAAGGACATGCTGAAGAAAATTAAATCAAAACTCTGCAGTGAACTCAGCCAGTACAAGCAGTTCTCTCACGTTCACAGCTGATCAAGTGTGCAGAAACATTCATGCCTTACATGTTTCTAGCAAGTTTCTAATAAGCTTGCGATCACATATATTAGTGTGTAAACCCATATAACGATATCCGCTGCGATTACTATCCTTATAAGTAATGAATTACCATGCTACTTGCAAGAACATATATCACTCGAAGATTTTAGAACATATTTCTGCATTTCAACTATACACAATATGTGGTTTATTCAATAAAAGACCACAAACTGGGCTTTTTTGCAATGACAAACTTATTCCAAACTTTACTTACATACAGGAAAAAAAATTATAGACAGAAATATTGTTGTTCAATTTGTTCACCTGCCACTGTGGCTGTAGCATTCTGCTGCTAACACAAGGCGAGGGGTTGATTTGCCAGCCATGAAAGTCGCATTTCGATGGGAGTCATAGGTGAGAGAAAAAGCTCTTGCACTTAGACTTTGTTCATCACCTTTTATTGAACCCTTACACTTCAAAATACTATTGCATAGGGGGGGATGCTTATGCAAAATCTAACACCAATAGAAAGCAAAGGGCAGAATTGTAAAACAACCATCTTTCATGATAATTTGAGTGTGTAAATTTCATTGCATCAATATGTATCGTTCAACAGCACTGCACAAATAAGCATGATCAGGTATAGCAAGTACTCTGTCAGGAAGCTCGTTCTACAGATGTATAAATGTCAAGGCATGAATGCTCATACTACGTCGCACACATAGCACAAAGAAAAACTTTTTCAAGAGTTGTCCCTTCTGGCAGATATGAGTGGGCCATAAGCAGCAGAAACTTTATTGCAGGACATTATGTAATACTGCTTATGAAGGAATGAAGAGAGTGAAGTAGCTTTTAACAGCAGCACTGCCTCATGCTGCGCTAATAGCAGGAACGATGAGCAAAAACATTTGTGGCAGAGCACTTAAACAGTAACTTTCTGAAAGACTGAAAATTCCAGGTGAGAGTTGGAGGTACATTTGGCCCACACACACCAACAACACGGGCATACTACATGAAACACTACAGCCTATGTTGTATTACAGTCTATGGGAAAGCTATCTTATACAGAAATCAAGAATGATGCAACAAGCCCTCGACAACACTGCAGACTTTCTTGGCCAGTCTGGCCTCTCGATTTCTGATAAGTCAGCTCATATCAACGTCGGAAAAAAAAAGAAAAACTAGAATCAAGAACTACCCCAGATTGCACATTGTGATTGACATAGCTGGACAAATATGCCCGCATGTCAACATCCACAAATCCTCAGCTAGTGTAAGCCCATGACGGCAGAGCCAGCACGTGGGTGAAACAATTATGCAGTGCCTGGATGCAACTTCCACATCTGGTGAAAAGAATAATCTCGAAATAATGGGGGTGGACGAGTGGATACTATAGAAAATCGCAGATGCTGTGCTTGTGTCCAAGGTATCGTACGGTATGAATTACCAGCAGCACACAAAAAGACAACTCAGCGAATACAGGCATCGGGTAGTAATAACAGGTCTTTCCAGCTGTACCATGCTTGAAGACCTCTATGAGAAAGTAACGAACAAGCACCTAGACGGAGTAGAGTTGCAGCCTGCAGCACAAATTCTTTGTCTCAAGAGCTCAGAACCTCGTCCCAAGATACTATGCCAGCTAGCATATGAGATGCAAAGAAGACTACCTCTCCCTTCAGAAGCACAACGTCGGGAGTACCTGAACTTGAAACACAACAGGCCCATACCGTTGAATATGGGGGCAAACAATTAGGCCAGAAGACTATATTCAACTGCAAAAAACACAGAGGAGGTTGCTAATCATGAAGATGCAAGCAAACATAAGGCACATATAGTACACTGATCTGGCAATAGCAGTGTAACAGTAGTACGACACTACATAAGCTAAACCCCATATAAGTGAGAAGCATTCCAGGTCATCCTATACCTAGAAAAGCTGAACTGAAAGCAATCAAAGCAGCACTTGTAGTGCAGATTACACCTTGCACAACACCCTGCATGCATACACACGCATACACATGCATGCATACCCTACATGCATACACTTCCAGAAACTGTCTGTGCCTGCACATCACACAAGATTGTCAGGAAAATAAGGTGATTGACACGCGACTTGCAAGCACATGGCCAGAAACTAAATTACAGGATACGTAGCCATGTAGATATTCCAGGACACAAGCAGGCTTATAAGCCCGACATAATAACTGAAAACTAGATGAGTTTGTGTGTATTCATTATTAACTAAAGTCCAACAGATAGACAACAGACAAGAACGAAGCGCTCTGTGTGTTCATTTCGTTCCTGTCCATCACATTTCTGTTGCAATATAGTTAATGAATTCACGAGGCTAGTCTTTATCAGGTTTTATTGCTCTACTACTTCGTGGTAACCTTTATTGATCACTGCATTTTCACAATAAACCTTTAATTAAAAATTAGCATACCCTGTTCTTACTGCTTCACACTGTACATTCTTGCTACATTGGCCAAATAAAAAATTTTGTAAGGTATCATGAGGGCCATTAATGTGACTTGTTGCAGTCCAAAAAAAAACGAATAGCCTGGGTGCAAATGCCACCAGAGAACACATAGGGCAAACAAGAAACCCGATATGATTTTACAACCAAAAGTTTAATGTACACACCGAGTAAATGCTCGCTGACAAGCATTAGACTGAACATACACAAAAAGGAGAAGCAAAAATTCATGTGCGTTTCCTGACAGGAAATGCAAACATTTCTAACGGAGGGTGTGCTGACAACATTAACCCAGCATTTTTAGATCTACAGCTTCCGTAACTTCTCTAGGCAGCCGATCTGCACAGAGTGCTAGCTTCTTCCTCTACAATGCACGTTCAGATGCGGAGAGTGCATTGTAGAGGAAGAAGCTAGCATTCTGTGGAGATCGGCTGCCTAGAGAAATTATAGATGCTGTAGATGCAAATACACTGGAAGAATCTTGTGTCAGCATGGCCGCTGTTACACTTTCAGAGATGGATGTGTTTCCTGTTGGGATCTGTATTGACACACATCAGATCTTGCTTCCGCTTTTTGTGTAAATTCTATTTATTGCTTGTCAAACAGCATTTACTCGGCATGTTCAATAAACTTTCATTGGTAATACACCTCATGATTGTCTCGGTCTCTAGCAGAAAGGTGTTCATTCTTTTTACAGTGAAGCTGTATATGCCTATGTGAAATACTCATGGCCCGATCCCAAAAACCCTAGTGTAGGGGTATGAGCCATTGTTTAAGGCGGTGTGAGCCATTGCATTCGTCTTGAATTTCTCGTTTCTTGTTGGGTAGACATAGAAATGCTTATGCATTTCAAACATACATTTATCTGCGTATTATTGCAGGGAAGGGGCCCAGAGGGGGATGGGGTTAAGACAAGATCATGATGTCATTATTATCTCACAGCAAAGGTGTGGTGGGCCATTGGCTAGACCGATAGCGACGTCGTTTCTCTCTAGCAGCAGAGCACGCGTGCAGCAGTCTCTCTCAGACTTTCCAATAGGTTCGAAAATGTGTCCGTGTATTTAATTAAATGAAATGTGCAGGCCCGGTGTGTCACTTCGTAACTACTGTGCATAACTAAGTCATAAACATTATGATTAACGCATTACAAAACACAAGTGCATAACAGCATTCAGAAAGACTTTGATGGACCCGCTGGATTAACACAATGAACCACTCATTGCACTTTCCATGATGGTGATCTTGCAAAGTCCAACGTGTGGCATTCCAAATAAACAATGTGATAAACCCAAGCCAAACATGTGCATAACCTCATTAAGAAACACAGACATAACCAATAATATAGAAAGACTTGAATAAACCATTGGAATTAACGCCGTGATAAACACTGGGGCTGCACATTTCAGCTTCGCTGGTTTACCGTCTGTACAGGGTGCATGGGCAGTAACTTTTTCTGTTATTGTTTGTTAAGTATTGTATAATGTTGTGCCAGTAAAATACGTTGGACTAGTTGGTGTAATGTATTGGTACTGCTTTTTTTGCTGTTTTTTTTCTTAATGTTGTGCCCTTCTTCGTTATGTAACAACTTTTTTATTCCCCCTTGCATAATACTCCAACCTTGCAGCCTGCAAGGTATTTAAATAAGCACATAAGCACGTCATTCATTAATCTGCACACATCTCGCACCATTCCTTGCTCAACAAACGTCACTGCTTTGATGTCTCGCAGCGTGCATCTAAATTAACTGCCATTTGCGTTTCGGTATGGTTTGTGAACAGTGTAATGCATAAAGATTACATGACATTAAGGTTGTGACCTATGCGGTGCACAAGCAAACCTTGCAAAAGATGACATGTTGGATTGTTGAAAATAAGACAAATTGTATATATCGCAGTTACTTTAACAGCATTTGATTGACCACTTGACAGAAACTTCACTTCGCATAGATTCCAACACGTACACTGAATCTGCAGTTTTTTTTTGCTTATTAATGCAGTCGTTACTGCATGGCCACATGGTAGATTTGAAAACAAAGTGAAATAAATTAGTTTGTTGCAATATAACAATATGTGTACATCACTGCGATTGTAACACGAGAACTTAATACAAACATGCGCACTATAGGATGCAAACAAATGCTCAGGACAATCTCCAGAATGTTTGCATCCTGATACTTATGAAAGTGAACGGTTTCATTCCATGGCTGTCAATGAGAGGGAGAGAGAAAACTTTATTTTGTTCGTGGAACAAAAACGCATTGATAAGCTTAGACATATAGTCATTGCTTAACACTTTCGAAATGAATAATTATAGCTTGCTATCGACATTGAAGCAGCCATTCGACAGCAAGAAAAGGAATCAGTTTTTCCAGCTCTGAACATTGAATTGCAGGAAATGCAAGCAGGCATAAAATTCTGCCAATATAATGTTTAGGAATACCAAATTGGAATAAACATTGAGGCTTGCATTTGTACTTTCTCTGGCTGAGCAATCTAGTTTGAAATGACTCCCATAAGCATGTCGTAACAATGTTGATCTAATACAGGTTAAATGCATGACTAGCTTAAGAAATCTGGATGACTCCTATAAATCACAGTGAAAAAACTATAATATCTAATAACAGTAATAATATAATAATAATATTTATTTCCACAAAACAGGCTAACCGTGAGAGGCGTGCGAGGCTGAGCAGAAAGCTGAAAAATTCTACGGCAAGTGCGTCTGCCATGGGCCTACGATCCTGCATTATGAATAGCGCGTATTGATATGATCTTCTTGTTAGAAGTTCCGAGTATACTACCAGCGCGAGACACGGGACAACAAAGTGCACGGGAAGCGTGTCTTTTAGAATGCTATATTACAACGTACAGGTTTCTACAAAAGCGACGGTAACTGCTCGAAACAATTGATGCGTCGGCTTTTGCGCCTTTAGAAATATTTAGTGAGGGCTCCCATATATATATTCGCAGCACAAGCACGGCGATGGACGAACCAGGCTAGCGCTAAGGTTGAATTTCAGAACACAGTTTTCATTCCACGTCGTAATCACACTGATCGTTTGAGGCTTCGTTCAGGGGCACACGCGGGCGTTCGGGTTGGTGCTTCTTGTTGCGTTTGGCGTAAGAATATGACTAGGAGCAGGCACCACTTATGCGCGATGACGGGCAATATACACGCATCGTTTCTCCAGAAGCTGACGCCGAGCACGGGTAGCGCGAGGATCTTGCTGGGCTGACACAACTTCGTGGCAGCCGAATTCCGAATACTGCATATACGGTGACGGTAGCTATATGAACTTGTCGATAGGTCATCTTGTATATTGTTGTAGCGCAGGCAGAACGAAACGGTCATAGAATATAGATAAGACAACGCACAACGCTGAACCATAGAATAAAGAATCGCTGGCTGAACCACCTGCCAACAGCTGTTAACGTGCGCGATGTCGCACTGAACAAAACCGCCATCGCGCACCCCAAGACAAATCTTAACTAACGTTCTTAAATTAGTAAACGTACATATTATTTGCTTCTAATCAAGAGAAGTCAATAATATTACAGTGTAAACGTTTTATTCACTAAAATAAAAGAATTATGCACCGTGTGTCACGAAACCTGGCAGTAAGCAACCCTGGGCGTCGCACCAGTCGCATTGTTGAAATCGCAATCTTGTGAAATGAGCCCTCTAAAAATCGCCTTGCGACGCGTGCGATAGCACCGATTTTCATCGTTGCAGTCGCAGCATGTAAAACAGCCTTTACAATACGTCAAGAAGTCCAATAGGGCCACTGTTTTAGATGGAGCAGAGGTAGTGTCTCTGCCTCACACGGAGACGTAAAGGGACTCCAAATGTATAAGAGTACTTCTTTTTTTTTTTGAAGTAGAAAAAACTTCCTAAATAGACAATTTCGCCGGTGTAGGCAAAAATATTTTACTTTTGTTTCCGCTGATTATATGTCCATACGCAGCTGAAAAATATTTTGTCTCCTATTATTGCTTTTTTAATTCAAACTGCAAGAAGGAATTATCACTGTGACACTCTGGCATTCGTACTAATTATTGTATTACCAATTCATTTGCATATTATGCTTCTTTATCGAATTATTAAATAAACAAATTAATTAGGCAAGTACAATTGGCCGGTATAATTTTCTTTAAACGAAAGTAAGAACAGAGCCTACCAACTTTTCTAAAACTTTCTTGTAACAAATTATCTTCAAAAAAAGTAATAATACAGCCTACCAACTTTTTTAAAACTTTCTTTTAACAAACTTTCTTCAAACAAAGGTAGAAACAGAGCCTACCAACTTTTTTAAAACGTTCTTTCAACAAACTTTCTTCAAACGAAAGTAAGAACAGAGCCTACCAACTTTTTAAAACTTTCTTGTAACAAATTATCTTCAAAAAAAGTAAAAATACAGCCTACCACCTTTTTAAAACTTTCTTTTAACAAACTTTCTTCAAACAAAAGTAGAAACAGAGCCTACCAACTTTTTTAAAACGTTCTTTCAACAAACTTTCTTCAAACGAAAGTAAATACAAAGCCTACCAACTTTCTTATAACAAGCGGTAAGAGGAAGTAAAAGTACATACGATGTTAATAAAGTTGATAGAAAGTTGGAAAAATTCTAAAGAAAGTCAGTATGCATTTTTGTATGGGACAGCAGAGATATGATCATATAATGCTTGTGTCTAGAGCAGTTTTACAAAAGCACCCTCGAAGCTGTGAAGCTCTGGGTGCAAGACAGAGGGAATGTAGACACTGTGGAAAGGGCGGTTGAATTAGCCGAAGAGTACGCAACGCGTAGAAAGTTGAACGCCGAGGACGGAAGCTGGGACGGTCCAAATGGACCGGGGAAACCATTTCCCTTCAAAAACGGTTCGCAGACAGACAGACAGACGTGGCAGACAGGCAGACAGACGTGAAGGAAAACCCCACAGAAAAGAGCGAGGAGAAAGCTAACGGCGAAACAGTACCAAAAGAGCAGAAAAGAAAATTCGAATCTTTCAGAGCAATCCGCTGTTATAAATGCCAAAAACTGGGACATATAGCTATACACTCCGGCAAGCCTAGAGTAGTTTTCTCCTACGTGGAGGAAAAAGACGAGAATACGGAATTTTCAAGTCCATATCTTCACGACCTGCAAGTTAATGGTAAACCACTCCGGGTGCTGCGAGACAGTGCCGCCACGATGGACATCGTCCACCCGTCTTACGGGACGGTAGATGACTTCACCGGAGAAATAGCATGGATCAAGCAGGTTGTAGAAGAACACAGCCTGTGTCTGCCCATGGCCAAAGTCAAAAGCAGTGGACCATTCGGGGAGCTAGAGACTGAGGCTGCAGTTTCCAAATTTGTGTAACTGCAGTACCCTTACATCTTTTTGAAACGTTCGAATCAGTTACTGCGTGACAAAGGGCTTAAACTGGGAGAGGGCATAGTATAGGCGCATTGACGCGAAGCTAAGCTCGTAAAATCGCATCGCAGTCGGCTGAAAATGTACAAGCTGCTCCAGCGGAAGCGCGAAAGGGGATAACTTCAATACCCGAATCGGAGCTAGGCTCGAGAGATGAAAAATCAGTCGAGGACAGCCTGCCAGCTGACCACCTTAATGAGAGCGTATCACTAGAGTGTCAAAGTTCAAGCCTGCAGGAAGAGCAAGCTGACGCAAACGCAAGCGAGACAGGGTCGTTATTATCACCCGCCTCAAAGAACGTTCATAAGCTCTTACGTGTGGATAGAGAGTCACTGACAGCTGAGCAAAGGAATGATGAGAGCTTACCTAAATTACATCACACAGCTAAAGAAGGCATTGCTATGCGCAACGTCACGATACATGGGAGAGGAGGATTGTTGTACCGGCACTACAGAGATCGAAAGGGTAGGATTGTAGATCAGTTAGTCGTACCTATTAAGTGCAGGGAGGACCTTTTGAGTCTCTGTCATGGAAATGGGTGGTCCTGCCACTTACACATAAACAAATCAAAGGAAAGATTGCTTATAGAATACTACTGGCCTGGCTGTTTCAAAGACGTAGAAAACTTTGTAAGATCATGCGACGCCTGCCAGTGCTCTGGTAGACGAGAAGAGACATGAAAAGCTCCACTAAAGGTAGTGCCCTTAATAACAGAGCCTTTCAGACGGCTTGTAATAGACATGGTAGGGCCTCTACCAAAAACAAATCAGGTTAAAGGTACTTGTTTACCATGCTGTGTCCGGCTACAAAGTTTCCCGAAGCAATTCCTCTGAAAGAGCTCAGCTCCACCGAAGTAGTAGACGCGCTTTCGACAGTGTTTGCACGAGTTGGGTTTCCAGCTGAAATTCAGCCAGACCAAGGGTCAGTATTCACCAGCGCACTGACTTCCAGATTCTTGCAAGCGTGCGGGGTAAAGTTAATACACAGTTCCGTCTATCACCTTCAGTCAAAAAGTGTAGAGAAGTGGCATTCAGTGCTTAAGCGAGTTTTGCGTGCGCTCTGTTACGATCGAGCGCAAGGAGGACTGGGAGAACTGTCTGCCGGCAACTTTGCTTGCTTTGCGAACAGTTTCAAATGAAGCGACAGGGTTCTCGCCAGCTGAACTAGTGTATGGAAAGACACTACGTTCTCCACTAAGAATGTTAAGGGAGAAGTGGGAGCAATGAGGAGAGGTGCAACGGTGGTCGAATACGTGCTAAATCTGCTGGAATGGCTAAGCGCAACCCTAGAACTAGTCGAAAAGAACATGGGAGTAGCTCAAAAGAATGCCGAATTCTAGTACGACAAGAATACGAGGCTTCGTACGTTTAACCCCGGAGACCAGGTAATGATCATCAAGCCTTCAAGAAAGAACAAGCTTGAAGTCCACTGGGACGGCCCCGTTAAAGCGTTGCACAAACTTTCAGATACTAACTATGCTCTGAAAATGCCCTGTCGCAGGAAGGAGGCGAGGATATATCATTGCAATTTGATGAAGCCGTATGTAGAGGGTAGCGGAGTCGGTAACTATACCATCAAAGAGCACAAGGGCACTAGTACCAAGTTTATGGAGTATAGGGCGACCTCCAACTCTGAAATCGGCCTAGAAGAATTAGTAAAACATTCCGTAAGCTCGCACGCTCTAAGACCCGAGCAGCTAGAGGCCCTAAAAGGGGTGTTAGGGGAATACATCGACAGGTTCAGCGATCGGCCAGGTAGAACCGAACTAATAACTCATGAAATAGAGCTGACATCAACCAAACCCGTAAGATCAAAGCCTTACAGGGTGTCTCCAAGACAAAGAGAAATTATGGAGGCAGAGATACAGTGCATGCTAGAGCTGGGAGTTATTGAACCCTCTGAGAGTGACTACACGTCCCCGGTAATACTGGTAGAAAGCCCCTCGTCCGTGTGTTGATTACAGGAAGTTAAATGCCATCACTAGGTATCAGATGCACCCGATACCCAACATTGAGGAACGAATTTATTTTTATTTTTATTTTTATTTACCATACTGTTAGTCCCACTGGGACTGTTACAGGAGTGGATTTATCAGCAAGATACAGGAATACAGTATACAGTACATAATACGCCAGTTACACATCAAGCGGGCAACAATACAAACAGTATACAGTACAGCACCGTAATACGCCAGTTACACACCGAGTACCCCAGCTACACACCGAATTGAAAGAGTAAGCGCTGCTAAATACATTTGAACTATAGATCTCGTGCGGGGGTACTGGCTAGTTCCCCTGTCAGAAAGTGCCAGCCACTATGCCGCATTCATCTCACCTGTAGGCACTTTTCGCCCTCTCGCACTCAGCTTCGGGCAGAAGAACGCGCCTTTTAGCTCCTCTAAGTTAAGGGATATTGTCCTAAAGGACTTGCAGGAGTTCGCCTTGCCATATCTAGATGATGCAGCAATTTTTTTCGGACAGCTGGGAACAACATTAAGACTTCTTTCTGAGTGAGTTGGTGCATACTTGACATAAAAATTACAACAGCGCAAACACATGCAACCACAAAGTACCAAGGACGAGACACAAGTTGGTACTTTGTGGTTGCATGTGTTTGCGCTGTTACAATTTTTATATCAAGCTGGGAACAACTATCGCCCCTCAAACAGGTGTTCTCATGGTTCGGGGAGGCCGGCTTAACGATGAAAGCGGGAAAGTGTAGATTTGGGTGTTCGCAGGTTACTTATCCGGGCCATGTTGTCGGCCAGGGCATGAGACGGCCGGCCGAGCTGAAAATAGCTACGATTGGAGAATTTTCTCAGCCGCGCACGAAAACAGACCTTCGTTCATTTTTGGGACTTGTGGGGTACTATCAACGGCACATTCTGGATTACTCGCAAATGGCAAGTCCATTAATGGACGCCCTCCGAAAGGCAGCAACGAGTAGCGTACACTGGAATAAGGACCAAGGAAACGCATTCCAAAGTTTGAAAACGCTATTATTTTCTTATTTAATTATAATTTTTATAATTTTATATTTTTATAATTTTATATTTTTAATATTTTTATATAATTTTATATTTAATTTAATTATTTTTATTTTTGCGCGCCAGACTACGCAAAGGAATTCATAGTTCAATGCGACGCAAGCGACATTGGTATGGACGTGGTGCTTAGGTCGGCGACGATAAAGAGGAGCATCCTATCCTCTATGCCAGCCGTAAAGTAAATGTAAGAGAGGAAGCCTACAGCGCTTCTGAGAAGGATTGCGCTTGTTTAGTTTGGGCCACCGAGAAGTTGTCATGTTGCTTGTACGCAGCGAAGTTCATCTTCGACACCGACCACTGTCGTTTGAAGTGGCTCAATCAAAAGTCACACAAAATGGCCGCTTGCTCCGATGGAGCCTCTCTTTCCAAGAGTACAACTTCTCCGTAAGATATCAGAAGGCAAAGTTGCATAGCAATCCGGATGGTTTGAGCAGGCTAATTTGAATTCTGCGTTTTTTGGTCCCGCCGAAATTTTGGGGTTACTAGTGTTAGTTTTGTTAATGAAGATCCCCTCTCATTTAGCAGGATTCCCTCTATGATTGCTGAATTCGTCAGCAAGAAATTGCTTTAAAAAAATGGCAGAGCGAAATGCAGCTTTTTTTGTTTCTGCAGTTATGTTTTCTTTGAAGCCTAGCGGGTCTAAAGTGACAGCCAATGTACGTCATCTCGGTGCAGAACCGTGTTGTGGGGTTCATTTTGCAGTTGTCTGTCCTTGTTGGATGTTTTGGGGCGGTGACATCAAGACACAAGTGGTTATTGCGCGAATACGTCACCCCCTGGCCACCAGCCGTTCTCTTCCTGCCCAGTGGTTATCAGCGCTGGACAGTCCAGACTTTCCGGGCCATGGAAGCGCTGTTAAGAACGGCTCAGCTGAGGTGGAAGTGTTGCCAGCCAGTTGCGACGACGGCGGCGTCAACTTTCAAGGAACGCTACAGTTAAGCTATGTTCACACTGCGGTCGTAACGCGCGTAACAGCTCTTTCGGCGTATGGAACGTAACGGCTGTAAAAAAAAGTTACGGCAGTTAAGCCGGTACCTTTGTTCATATTTACTGCTGCGTAAATTACGGCTTTTACAACAGGCCAATCAAATTTGGAGCTGCAGAATCGACGTCACCAGCGGTCCAATATGGCTACTGTCAATATGCGAGCGCTGGCCGAGATCGAAGAAATTCACGCTCAAAACAAACTTATAGTCATGTATTCAATCACCCAAAGAAGACGAAGGCGACGCAGAAGGGTTGGGGAGCAGCAAGAATTTTTCGACAGGGCCGTGGACGGCGATTTTCACAACCTTTTCGCCAAGCTCCGAGTTGGTGACGCTGTGATGTTTCATAACTTCATGCGCATGTCACTCCAGCAGTTCCCCTTTCTTGAAAACCTAGTGAGACCACTCATCAAAGTTCGAAGCACACACCTGCGGCCATCGATTTCCTTGGCGGATAAACCGGATGAACTGAAAATAGTCTCGCAAGGCCCACTGAACAAATTTTCACGAACACAGCCAACCTAATCGAGCGCACGGAATGGCGGAATGGCACTTCCCGCGCCCGGACCTGTCTGCAGACGGGAGCACGGAAGTGTCGTCACCGGTTGTTGAAAACTGAAAGCTTATCGGTCATTGGCTGTGTCGCAACGGTCGTAATATCACAGTCGTAAATGTTGCCGACCCTTTAAGACTCTCACCCACGATTTTTGCGTGATTTGCGCACGTTGGTACCTTTACGTTCGCAGTCTGAACTAGACGCATACGCTTGTTGCGCTTCCACTTACGCATGTTGCGAAAAATCGGCGCCTTACGAACGCAGTCTGAAAATAGCATTACGCTCAAGCCTCCTCGCCGTTGTGACTGAATGAGTTCGACGAAGCAGGCTTTGTGCCGCCACACGACACCGCCAATCGGGTCGGCCGCGAGCGGTGGAGTTGCCGCGGGAACGTCGTCGGGAAACCCTTCCCACGCGCCGACCAAGACGCAGGACAATGGCTACCCGGCTGCGCTGCGAGGGTCAGCTGCGAGTTCTACGAAGTCCGTGTGACGTCGGTTCCGGACCGGACCGTGAACCAGTATGTGTGCGCGTGTGTGTAAGCCGTCCCGGGGAGAGGCGGCGTGTTTACAATGACTGGACGAACGTTTCCGTCCCCTTGGAATCAATTGGGGGACTGAGTGTTTATAAGCCGCTGTTGTGCGGATGCTCGACACACTTTTTAAGCAGTCATGGTAGACTTAGACACTCTCTCAAGCAGTCGTGTTAGAGTGACGTACGTTCTCTCGCAGTCATGCTAGACTGATTAACCCATATTCCTCGTTTTCAATGAGAAGCACTCCTTCCCTTCATCAACGTCCTCAGCGTGGACGGCATGGGCCAGCTACCTTCTATTTCATGCCTGACTCCAATCTTGACAACGGGTTACGAGCGATGGGATTAAGCCCCCAATCCTGACAGCGTGCGTAAAAGGGTTTCAGACGCTTTAGGTGCGCCACTTCAGATCGTGCGCGGCGCCACTCTGACTGCGAAATGCTATCTGGCACGGCCTCATAGTCCAGCTCGCCAACACGTCGGGTACCTTGTAGGGTCCGAAATAGCATGGCAATAGTTTCTTACTGAGTCCCCGTCGGCGTACTGGGGTCCAAATCCAAACGTAGTCGCCCCGCTGGTACTCGACAAAGTGTCGTTGGGGGTTGCAGTGTCGGCTGGCCTATGTAATTTTAAGTATTGAGTGGCTCGATCAGTATAAGGCCCCATTGGGATGAAAAAAAAATTATAGGAATTAAGCGGAGCATCCCTGAACGGGAACTGTCCAAGATATGCGTAGCATTATATGTCTGTCGTCGTGGTGCGGTATCTTTTATTCGTGGTAGTGATGTGTGGAGGCGTTATGCTGATATAGAATGCGGTATTTCATTGTGTATGCGTGAGGAAAGAGCAGAGACTTGCACAAATTTACATTGCCGAACATATAGATAGGGAGGAACAGTACTGGTGACCCGTGATGGCGACCGATACTGGCTAATACTCCAGTTTAATATACATTTCTTCACCTCGGTTTAACGCATCCTCTCGTTTTAGGCCTGCTTTAGTCACTCTCCATCCTCCCTGGACTGGCGTTAAGCAAGGCGTCCCATAGGGCTTCCTGTCCCACTTTTGGTCTAGGCTTTGGCATGTCTGGCGTATGTTTATCGCCTCCTTTCCAAGTATGACTTATGATGAAGGCCGAAAGCGGAAGGCTAGTAGAATGTTTTGTGCCGGCACACCTATCATGATCACCAAAAAGTGGTTATCTGTCACTACACTCTAAATGAGAGCTATCAACCACGCACACAATATGCTTAAACTGGGCCTTTTCACCCCATATTGGAAATTTGGTTTTGGGTCTTATCAAGGAAATTTTCGATCGACTCACCATATAATGCTACGAATTAAAAAATAACATTACTCACTAGCAACTCAAATTTATGGAATGGATGCAGAAATCTAAAGAGAGGAAAAAAAATCTTGTTAACAGCAAAAAAGCTAGAATACGTAAAAATGAAATCCGTAAATAAAAAGTAAAAGGATGTACGCAACTCGAGTTTGTGCACGTGGAAGAAAGCCATTCGACTGTAAAGATGACGATTCTGTTCCTGCAAGGCTACTGAAGTCAAAAGGGAGGAGGTATCGCTGTAGTCAAGACGGCGGCAAAGACGGTGTCGTTCAACCGTGGAGCTGTCGCCCACGTTGTTGAGAGCTTCGCATCTCGGTCTAAATGTATCCTGTAAATAGTCACACTGTGTGACTTTATTTTCTCGTAACATTTCTGGTGGAAGTGGAGATTCTAAAAATGTGCTATTTTACCTCAGCGTAAGGCATCGCAATGCACTGACGCAGAACTACACTTTTAACCTGATAGTGTTAAGGGCCCCGTGTGACAGAAAATCCGGCGTCGGCGTCCGGCGTACAGCGAGTTTTAGAAAGGTAATTTCAAGAAGAGGCGATACGAACACTGACTCACAATCACGGCACAATAGCACTAGGACGATAACAAATGCAAAGTACGAAGCATTGTATACATGACACGTTTTGAAAGAAGTGTTCGAGTCCACACTCCCTTATACTAACGTCATAGACCCACCGAAACGCACAGTTAGACATAAACTAATTGTCACGTTACAGAGAATGATGTTCAGTACGAACAGTGTGCACAATGGTTATGTACAATGATTATGTTACATTACAGAGTTTTGTAGCCATGCTATCAGATGTGTATATGCAAAGATGATCATGCATACGGAAGCACACAGAAATCCCGGGCACCTACATACATGTACATTCAGCGAATACTTTTGACGGCCTAGCTACAAGAACCAGGCTGCCTAAAATTAAGCCGTACGGGTCCATAAGCCACTGACAAGAAATGGCACGACCACTGTCGAAGGAACTCCTCTTCTCCGAGAAACAACAAGTCATCTGACGGAAACGACATTAGCTCAGTGTAGAGCCTCTCCAGAAGTGGAAACAGACCGCGGCAACAATGTTCCGCGGCAACTACCTCGCACTGGTTACGCCACAGACAAAAGGGCCCTGCTAGAATTAAAAGCCGCGCAAAACGGCCACGTGAGCGGCCAGATGTAATGAAGGGGTTAACTTCAAAGCCACGGAAACCACCGTGCACAGCCCTCCAAAATACCCTAGCAACGACGCATTCCAGCAGCACGTGCTTGTTGGGTTTTTCATGGGGACAATTGAGACACAGCCAAATTGGGACTGTGCTCCACCGCTCTAGTATGCCACGCGTTGGGAGCGCTGGCCACCTTAGACACCATATAGGCGCGTAGGTGGCGTATAGGCGCGTTACACCGTTATCGCACTGCACGACACAATATTACAGCATGCGTGGCGCGCTGATGGAATCAGAGGAATCAGTAAGGATGACATTGCATCAACAACACGGTTTTTGAGAGCGCCAACATCAGAACATACCTGTTCTACGTGGCGATAAAATCCCACGGCCGTAGAATAAAATGCAGGTGCCCAAGATTTTAATGTACGCCTGGCACCACCAAATTTTGCTGCCAAGGAATTATCAGGCGAGTTTGCGCGCTGGACACTGATCAAGCTGTAACACGTGGTGAATAGATCGCAGAGCAAGCAGCCGGCAGCGGGAAGCACGGACGGGAAGCCCTTGGCGAGAGCGTGGGTGTCCAAGCACCGCGCGACCGACCAGTTCTGTATTGCCCGACCAGAAGAAGGAACCAAGGAAGGACTGCAATGACGTAGTATCCTGTAATGTTGGCTGTACAAAGTTACAAACATACCACACACGACTGCAAAATACAAACTGTGCTAAGTACCTTCTTTCTAAACTGGGCAATAAATCATACCGTTGAATATCTTGAATATTTCACCTTACATGTTAAAAATGAGGAGCCACGCAGTGTCTGATATGCCATAATAGGTGTAATCAATGCCTAAAATACGAATACAATGGCTCTTTTGAAGACGGAAAAGGGGACTTAGGCATGTCTGTAGTGAACCAATGAACAAATAACGACATTTTGAAAAATTTAGCGCAGCACCCGAAAGATTTGTTTACTCAGTGAAATTTGAAGGCTCCGGGATTAGCTATCTTCATTTCTCAGATACAATGTGAAGTTATGGGCGAAGGCTGTCACCTTCACAACACCGCTACCAGGCAGTGGGAGACCGCACACGTAAGGATATCTGAGTACTGTGCACAGAAATGGCTCACGGTTCAGCACAAAAAGTACTGGGGATGCAGGGCACCCATGACGAATGCCACGAATAATTGGAAATGGTGCACTTTCACGATCATCAAAAAACAATGTACTTCGGGTATTTGAATGGGCACGCATAACAAGTTAAAAAAATCTGACGAAAAGCCGTATGAGGTCAGTACATTAAATAAGTAGCTATGTTCAAGGCGACCAAATGCCTTTTCTTGATCTAGTGAAACCAAAAGACCCTGCGCTGACCTGGTCAGCGTGTACGTCATTGCGTCACGCGTAACGAAGGAGAAACTGTGTCTCTGTGCTAGGGCCCGAGTATGCCTGATGGTGCCCTATTAATAAAGGCATCAGGCTACCCAAGCGTCGAGTGACAATAACTGTGAAGATATTGTAGTGAACATTGAGAAGCATGATATTGTCCTTCATTCCTCTGGACTTACTGATGATGGATCATGCTTAGGTACCAGCACACAATAACCTTCACCAAAACTAGACAGAATTCCAAGTTTTCAAAGCAGCAGCTCATAACAGCTACGAAAGTTGGACCAATATCTTCCCAGAACGTTAGATAAGCTCACCGGGTAAGCCATCCGACCCCGGGGCCGAGCCACGCTTCATGGAAGATAACGGGGCATTCACCTCAGCAGCTGATGGTCGTGCACAAAGACGGTCAGCTACCTCAGATGGAGCCTGAGGCACCCCACTAAGCATTGTACGAGAACCTCGAGAACCAAGATCTATTTGTATAGTCGTATGCACGATTTTTAGAAGATGCGTTAGAAAGAGCGAATATTTACGCCCAGGAGGTGCAGTAACAAGACCGCAGTACCGAATGCATTCGGCTATCTAAAAAGCGAGTTTCTTCCAATGCGCAGTACTTCAGGGTTTGCACACGGATTACGTCTGCATCGCCAAGGAGCAGCTGACACAGGCGATGCTGCGATGAGGCGTTGGAAACCCCTCCGTAGCTCACGCTGCCATGACCGCATCAGTGGAGTCAGTTCGTGGACCCGAAAGGAAATACGGAGCTTTGTGGCAGTATCCTCCAGTTCTTCTGACATACGTCGCCTGAGTGCACATCCTTCAACAGAACCATGCAGACGCCACTGCACCTTGAGCACGCTCGCGCTCTTGACAAACAAGAGCGCGAGCGTGCATCATGTAGAACGCGGATGTCGCGGCGCCAAGGTTTTACTAATGAAGAACCAGGGAAGCAAACTTCAAGTATAACTGGTCTGTGATCGGAAATATAAACAGGAGGAAAAGGTAAAGTTATCACATTAGACTGGGAGACATACTGAGCTAAATTGCTTCGCGCATAGGCACAGTTAACGTGCTTGATGATGCACCGTGTCGCCACGTCCAAAGAAATGATGAACCATGAAAAATTCATCAGTACTGTCGTATGTGTCCCTTTCGTCTTCGTCTTTAGTGCGTTTTTATGAAAACTGTCAAGATGAGCCAACTCGCCCAATCCAAGAAATGGTCGATATGCATCCTGAGGCGGTATAACGTAAAACTATTCCAAACATTTCTATTCCAATTCTGCAATCAGCATCCGTGATTGGCCAACATTCTTTTTGTACCAGCGCCACTTCACCTGTCTGCCACGCGACGTCACGAAAACCGCGATAGTTCCCCATCTGATATGGCGTGTACATTCTTATTATGCTTGATTTGACTGAACGAAAGAAAAATACTTATTTCTGATTCCATGCCTTTTCGCCATTAGCTATCCGCCATTGGACAAAACTTTTCGGGCTACACCCACTTCACCTACCTGTCACGCGGCGTCACAAAACCGCAACAACTCACTGCGTCGAAGTGACGTCAATGCTTTAAAGATGCATTATCATGCCGAACAAAGCAGTTTTCTTTTGAATAGCAGCAGGCTGCCCCGTTCCAAAAGGAGTAAAAGGTGGCTTCCACCGTACGCTCAGGCACTGGCTACTCGCACCTACCCGAGCATGGGTAGGTGCTAGTACAATAAAATAAATCTTTTGCGTGGCCGTTTAACGTTTTCGAGCACTTTCGGCACGTTTACGACCTCGTTCTGCCAACTCGACTTTATGAGGATCCGTTTTAGCCTCATTCCTAAGCTTCCCTTGCATACCGCCGCAATTTTCGACCAGCCACCGCAAGCAAAGGGAAAGCGGACCAATCGCAGACGCCGGCACCACCCCCTTCACCCGGTTATCGATTTTCAGTGCAGTGGCCCGGCACCATCGCATCCCTCTCCACTTGAGTGTGCTCCTCGCCTCTTGTCAGCAAATTTGATAAGACAAGCCGCTCAGTGTAGGCAATGATATTCGTTTTCCAGGCAAACAATAGTGACTTCCTATGAATGAGGAGAGCATTTGATTGGTCTGTTCAGACCACCCTCCGGGTGACCGCCCGATGCTCGCGTCGACAGTTATGCAAATTTGACGTGAGGAGATTGGAATGAAAACATATTGGAATAGTTTTACGTTATAGGGCCCCAGCATCGAAAAGTGCTGGGCGATACGACGAGACCCCATGCGTTTCAATCAGTGCAACCCCAGCTCAGGCCTTCCACATCTGCTCGCGTGTCTAAAACAATTAAAACCCCGAACGAGCAGCATGTGATGACCGTGCAAGAAATACACGTCCCGACACGAAAAACAAATCATTGTACTTAGCGAACGGCGTGGGTGCTTTATACGCAGAATCCGGAGCCTAAATGCAGATAGTACACCATCAAATGCCAATATCAGCCCTATCCCATCACAAAAAACATGATTATCTCACAGGAGAGCTCTGTGTCATATAATACCGACTCCACCAGAGCGTAATGTAGGGGAAGAGAAAAGACAGCCCAGGTTGAAAGTGCGTTTCAAAACTACATATATAAAAAATTAAATTTTTCACTCATTCGCTCAGATCTTGTGTACTGTGACTTAGTTTGGGGATAAGGCAAGAAGTCTGATTCGAACCGCTTCTTCGAACTCCAAAAAAGATCTTTGCGTTTAGGATGTTTTTCAATATCAGTACCAGCCAGCTGTGCATTCCCGTTTCTGAAAATATCACCTCACGCTGACTTCTACAGATTATTCCTAGGAATTTTGTTTATTGTCAAATCAAGAATAACTTCAAATTTTTCATCGGAAACATTGAAAGCGGGATCTAGTATATAATTTTCGTATGAATATTTTAGTTGGACATTGACCTCGGACAAACTATGGTACCGAAACAATACATAATCAAATAATATGCGTTTGTAATAGACACCCTGTTGTAATTAATCACGCCTTCTAAAGCAAACTATTTGGCAATACAAAAGGAAGATAAAACTACTATTGTTAAAAGTACCAAATCCTACCTGTTTTTTTGGTGTTTTAATTACTGTGTAATTGGTAATCAACTTCATTGTTGTTTGTAATGAATATCTTGTGATTATAATCTCACCCCATATATTCATATTGTCACGTGATAGTGACATTAAAGAACACAGTAGCAGTACTGTGAATGAGAAAACTAGCTTTTATTGAGCGAACCTGTGCCCTCAAAGACAGGCTACGCTTAAAGCGCAACGATAGTGGCGAACACAGTCGGCGATCGTCGAAAATCTGCCGAGCGGGTCAAGCGCGTCGGCTTTTATGCATCAGTCGTCGAACGTTCCACACTAATCGCTGGGACCCGCGTGTCTTCCACGAAGTTCTACAACAATCGCGTCACGCGATGAAATCAGATGCGACAAGGTTCAGCGACAACAGACAGTGGACAGAAGCATCGATAACATTCCAGAAACTTCCTATACGTGCAGACGCGTCCTGCGCTGTGCGATAACATTTGTTAAGCGGTGAAACGTGGTCACCCGGGAAAAATCAACATGTACACGTGTCCATACCCCCCTCTTAAAAAGCATCGACCTGATGCTACAAACAAAGGAAGTGATAAACAAAAACACCCGTAGCAAAGAAACAACAAAATAAGCAAGTTCGTCAGCGCTGTTAAGAACGGCCCAGCTGGGGCGCAAGCGTTGCCAGCCAGTTACGACGATATGGCGGCGTCAACTGTCAAGGAACGGCACCGCTACGCTCAAGCCTCGTCGCCGTTGTTACTGAATGAGTTCGACGAAGCAGGCTTTGTGCCGCCACACGACACCGCCAACCGGGTCGGCCACGAGTCGTGGAGTTGCCGCGGGAACGTCGTCGGGAACCGCTTTCCACGCGCCGACCAAGACGCAGGACAATGGCTACCTGCCTGCGCTGCGAGGGTCAGCTCCGATTTCTACGAGGTCCGTGTGACGTCGGTTCCGGGCCAGACCATGAAGCTGTTTCTGCGCGCCCGTGTGTGTAAGCCGTCCCGGGGAGAGGCGGCGTGTTTACAATGACTGGAGGAACGTTTCCTTCCTCTTGGAACCAATGGGGGGACCGAGTGTTTACAAGCCGCTGTTGTGCGGATGCTCGACACACTTTTTTAAGCAGTCATGGTAGACTGAGACACTCTCCCAAGCAGTCGTGTTAGACTGACGTACGTTCTCTCGCAGTCATGCTAGACTGATTAACTGCATGTAAATACTGTAAATAAACCCATATTCCTAGTTCTCGATGAGAAGCAGTCCTTCCCTTCATCAACGTCCTCAGCGTGGATAAGCCGGACGACGGCATGGGCCAGCTACCTTCTCATTCATGCCTGACTCCAATCTTGACAACAGGTTACGAGCGATGGGATTGAGCCCCCAATCCTGAAAACTGGCTGACAGCGGTGAGATGGACTTTGCGACGTGGTGCTGTGTCTGCGGTGAGTGCTTGGTTCTTGCTTTGACTCTCTAGGCTTCATTTTGTGGTTGTTCTGTTTAGAACAGTAGGGAAGCTAGATTGTTGAGAGTTAGCTAGGTTGTGTTTTCCTAGCTAGATTTAGCGAGCAGGATCAAGGAAGTAAAGCAGCAATCATGGAGTTAAGGAGACTGCTAAGAGACGAATTGTTGATTGTAGGTGAGGAACTGGGCCTAGATGTTCGCAAGGAAATGTTAAAATCGGAATTATTGCAGCTAATGTCCGAACAGGCCAGTGAGGAAGAAATTGAAATGGGGTTGGAACTTCTGAAAAGAAGAGGAGAACGGGACAGAAAGAGAGAAAGAGGAACGTGAGTTAAGAAAAATGCAACTTGAAGTTGAGAGCAAACGTTTGGATTTGTCTCAAGGAAGTGAAGGAGCTCTGGGACGATCAATTGAGGCAGAATCATACTGCATGAACAAGCTATTAAAGCCATATGTGGTCGGGACCGGCATAGGCATGTTCCTAAGTAATTTTGAAAGGACTTGCGAGAAGATGAACTTCGGTCCGAGTATATGGCCAGGGCGGTTGCTGTCTATGTTGCCGTGTGAGGCGGCGGAAGTAATCGCCAGACATGCATATGATTATGCAAAAGTTAAGACTAGTCTCCTGAAGAAATACCGCCTTTCAGCCGAAGGTTTTCGGCAGAGGTTTAGGAGCACAGGCAAGAAAGATAGCGAGGGGTATTCGGAGTTTGCATACTGCTTAACGGCCAACCTAGTCGAGTGGCTGAAAAGCGCGGAAGCGTAGGAGCCCTTACAAAAATTTCTAGTAACCTTCAATAAACTTTCTTTAGAAAAATGTTACTAGAACCTACCAACAGTCTATTGAATTTCTTTAGACTGTTTTCAACCTTCTTATATACTTCATACCAACATCCTATCGACTATTGGCCACCGATATTGAATTGAAACCCTTTTTACAAACTTTCTTTAGACAACGAATGAACATCCTTTAGACACTAAAAGCAGGATTTATCAACTATTTCCATACTTCTTAGAAACATTCAAGTAACTTTCTGTTGCTCGATGTAGAAATATTTTAGTAACTTTCTGCTAACTTTCTGTTACTCGATCTAGAAACCTTTTAGTAAAATTCTGCTAACTTTCTATTGGTATATCTAGAAACATCCTAGCTACTTTCCATAACACGACCTAGAAACTAGAAGCAACTATTTTAGTATGCTTTAAATGTGCTGGTGACATTTAAGCAAATTTCTCTGGCATATTTTAATAGATTCTGGTGCTGTTCCAATGTAACCTTCAACATGGGTAGTATATCTAAATGTATTTGCCTATGAACAAAACACTCCAATATTTTTGACAACTAACCTTTATTTACCACATTTCAAAACCTGCGCGCAAGCATCGATGACATGTTTTTAATCTCCGCAGTGTCGAAGTGCCTTGCTGTGTAGCCTAAGGGAAGAGAAAAAGTAAAGAGTTAGTTCAGCCTTATGTCTGTGTTAATGTATCTGGGCAGGACGGCACAAAGGAGAGATCCACAAGATTTTAACTTGAAATTACGAATTAAAGCAAACATTTTTGTTGTGTGCGCTATGACACATACTCAGAAGTCGTGCTGCTTCGTTTAAAAATGAAGTAGCTCCATATTTTTTATAGAAGCAGAATTAACTGCACCTGCAATCAATGTAATGGAATTGTTGAAGTAGTATTAGCACTGCTGCACAGAACGTAAACTGTTATATGTAGGAACTGTACAGTTGTGAGAACTAACCTAAAAGAAGCAAAGTAGCCACAAATCAGTTGCAGTAGGGATATTCGAAGTTTAGGACAACCAGAGCTACACTAACTGCCAATAAATGTGGTGACATCACTTAAGCGTTACGCCCACCTTTAAAGGCAAACATGAAAGATCCTTCAAATAGTCTTTATTGTTAAAATTATTTTACATTTAGGAAAATTGAAGTGATTCGCACTAGACCTAGCTGTGCGGGCTGCTCGGCTATAGAATATCCATCTTAATAGTGTCTTAAAAATAGTATACTGCACTGTATTTTATAGATAACTTCTGAACAGGTCCTTGGAACAAATTCTTCCTATTGAATAAAGTCATGGACAAATTTCAAGAAAATTTGCCAAATTCTATATATTCTGGCTAGTACACTGGAGAGAAAGGAGATGCAAAAGGAAGGGAGGCTAACTGGAAGACAGATATTCAGTTTGCTACCCTACACTGGGGAAGGAACAAAGGCAGACAGGAAATAAATGCGCATGGTGCATTACAAATGAAGGCTATGTGTATTTTACAAGAATGTTCCACATCAACAATTGCACTACACTTAAGAGTATACAACATGTGAGAGTTTGCGGTAGCTGCTCCATGCAGAAGGCTTTCCTAATAAATGAAAAGCAAGGTTTTGCGCATGTTCTACTAAATAAGAATAGTTCTAACAGGATAAATTGACAGAAGAAAGCTAATATATGCTGTTGCTTGACTGTAGAAAAAAGAAATTGATTGACCTTTTTAGCTTTTGCTACATCATTATTGCCATGGGTCAATTACCTCCCCACAAGTCTGCCCCAAGAAATCACATAAGCTTCTTACTTTTGGTGCTGACATGACTGCGACGGGCTCAGCACCACCGGCACCACTTGTTTTATCAAGGATGTGTTTCAACCTCCTTACCATCCTTGAGGGGTCTGCAAGAAAGAAAACCACATTGTGAACAAATGAATTGTGCCTTGGTTGAAGGTGCACATGTTGATCTGACTATCCAGCCAATTCTTAACGCAATGCACTTTCTGTTGATGCTGTTCCAAGTGATTACTGCTGCACTGCCCCATTCTACCTCAACAATTTCTGACACGGGTTTTTACGCAGTAGCGCAGGAGCACATGGACGAAAGAAATGAGACACAGTGCTAACTATCAACTGAGTGTTTACTGCATGAGAGCAGATATAATATCACTGCACAGAAAAGGAAGGGAGAAGAAAGACACAAACAAATCAACCCAGCAAGATGAACTCACACAGACAGCTAATGTGACAAAAACATTTCTTTCTCCAATAAGGAGACTGATGGGCAACTAACACAATTCCTATTCCTAATTTCTGCAGCTTCTACTATTTCTCTGGTGAACTGGTCAGGTGTCTCGCCTGCGATTGAATGCGATAAAACAGAGGCTTGCATCTGCAGCGTGCGCAATGTCCGGCAAGGTCGCCAGATAGGGCTAGTTTCTCAACGCTGTTTGTGTGCTCGCGTAATCGCTTGTTGATGCATCTACTTGTCTGTCCCACATACTCTTTGCCACAGCCCAAAGGGGCGCAGTAAAGCGCCCCTTCAACACAAGAAACGAATGGTTTTCGGTGGGTCTTGTTGCACCCACGTGGCTTGCGCGTATCCGCATTTACCCTCGTTCACAAACTAGACAGCTTTGAAGGAGCAGGGAAACCGATATCTCCACCGACACATTTTTTGAGCTTTTTCAGATTGTCACTAATCTCATGTAGGTAGGGCAAGACGATTACTTTCTTTACTTGTGTCACCTGGTCAGTGGCATACTTATTAGCTCATGAATGTCCATAACCACAGCGTCTTACAAAGAAAATGCTACGTTTTATTTGACAGATTACTGCTGAACAAGTATTTAGAAGAAATGCTCCATATTGAATAGAGTTATGAACAAATTTCAATTAGAGTAATTGCCAAATTCTACATCTTATTGCTTGTAGATTGAAAAAATTAAATGCACAGAATGCATAATGAAAGAAATCAATATGTACATTTACAGCAAGGTTCCACAATTACTTGCCCTATACTCAAAAGTATATTGTGCATGTAAATTTGTATTTTCTCAGCTAGATTGAACTTTGGCAGACATGCAACTGAAAAGAACTTTGCTTGAAGCAAATGGCAACTCGTGGCATCGAATGCTTTGACAGAGCACACAGCAATGATTAAGCACAACAGTGACTGCTTGAACTCAAGTGCAAATGGCCAGGAAAGAAACTGGAAGCCACACCTGTACTTGTGAGGTCCCTAGAGATACAATCAACAGGACACACACTTATCGAAACGATGGAACCCTCACCGTGTTATGCCCGATGCATGCGTCACATGCTAAAATGTACTAAGTAGGGACTTCTACTTTGTTGCCTCATTGAGAATAAGGCTTTCGAATACACGCCAAACTGTCTAGCTTTTAAAGTTTTATTTGATTAGTAGATGTCACTCTTTGTCACATTCCGCCGCTACCAGACAAGCTTCCACCAAACTCTCAATGATAGAACTTTTGTGCGAAAACATTAAGGTACTTTTTGCCTAAACCATGCATGTGGGTAACAGAACACATTTTTCTAGGTGCTCTAGAGTGCATTATTCACAGTATGAAACCTCAATTTTATAAGAAGTGCAACAAATAATTGCTATATATCAAAAAGTAAATAGTTCAAAAATTAAGTGCAAGGCAGCTTGAGCTTGAAGCAAGCCTCCTTGCGACATCTTGGTAAATCCAAGGGAAAGTAAAATCAATTGTTTGCATTACACATAAGTAATTGCCGAGAACAAGCTTTATCCCATGCCAAATGAAAAAGGGAAAAGAAATGGGGAAAAATTATGGCAATATAACAGTGAATTGTCAGCATTGAGCTGTGCTGTCATGGTATGGTTTGCAACTACTGCACTGGGCTGGTTGTTATATGATTCAGCAGTTTCCTATACCATGTTACCAACTCAAATTTCTGTAATATATAAAGGAGACCAGCTTCCAGCCTGAAACGAACCTGCACTTGGGACTCATTGTGAGCTTCTAACATTAAAAGGTTAATGATTTGTTACAACTTTGAGGAATTGAACACTCATACTGACTAAGAATTCAGAAGCTACCTAATGAAGCAAGAAAACATATTGTTTTATGCAAATGTATTTAGAAGGTGAAGTATGGCATGCAATACATAAGTGTGACCGATTGGAGGGAAGAATATAGGCACACAGGCAATAGTGTGCCTGCATAAGACTGCATAAGACTGCATAATGAAAAGATAAAAATTATACACGTCTGGACCACCTCATGCCACTCAGCGAGGTTCTTATAAAGGCAATTTGGCCAGATAATTATAGAGTCTGTATGAAGTATATCACGCATAATTACTTAAGCCCCCCCCCCAATTATATGCAACTCAGAGGAGGCTACTTTGGTAAGTTTATTAAACTGAGGGCACTCCAGATAACCAAAAGATGAAATTCAAGTGATCTGCTACTAAAAATCCCGAAAATGGCACATACAGTAAAATGATTGCATATTGCACAAACCTACCCCACAACTCACAAGGTAGTGATAGTTTTATACGCAGCTTTGCGAAAGCATGCAGATCAGGTGCTTTATCGTCGTGCTTCCCAGCTTTCAGCAGTGCAGCAGGTTCCTGCGGGGTGTAGGGATGCCTCCAGAATCCGCATAGCCTTCAACAGTAAGAAATGATTGTTTATTGTACTCTGAAGGAGGAAATTTGTGATTTACCAGTGTCATGTGGAATTGCAAAGAGTGCCTCACATAGCCAGCTGCATCAATCTATGTATGGTTGTACAAATCTCTCCGTTATATCTCAGGAGGTTTAAATTGCTATTTTGTAGCAAGTGAAATTTCAGGAAAGAACGAAATCAGCAGCAACAACAGAGTACTAGGACGATCATCGACAAAACTCGAATATATAGTAAAACACAGAGCATTGGATTAAGGCAAAAAAATATTGCGCACATGAGAAGCATTCTGAAAGATAGGCCGCGATTTCGTAGCGATGCTTTTGTTTTCTCTATTCGTTAGTGGTCTGACCGACGCCTCGGCCCTTGTTAGCCGGCCGTTAGCGGTGGGCGACAAGAGTGGCATAGAATCGAGCGGTAAGCATCGCCACGAAATCGCAGTACTTTATTACGCACTAGCCCTAACCTACGATTGCCAAGAGCTGACACCCAGTTCTTTACACACACACACACACACACACACGCACACACACACACACACACACACACACACACACACACACACACACACATATATATATATATATATATATATATATATATATATATATATATATATATATATATATATATATATATATATATATATATATATATATGTTACCGTCCTCCTGATTCACTTCAAACCTTTGCCACCGACCTTCGTAACAGTATTACTACTGCAATTAAGGCCTGCCCAGCAGATATAATTTATCTATTGGGGGATTTTAATTTTCCACACATTGACTGGGCAAAGCTAACCTCTACCTGTCGAGTGTCATTAGATTTCATTAATTTAACCCTAGATTTCAACTTCACCCAGATTGTCAACCAACCCACTCGCGGTCCCAACATCTTAGATTTAGTACTGACAACCAACCCTGAAACAGTTCAGCAAATAACATACTTGGATGGTTTTAGCGACCACAATCTACTCCAATTAACGCTTAATATTCCGTTACCATATACGGGTATAGTAAAAAAAACAATTCGGAACTATAACAAGGGTGACTATGCTACCAATAATGCTGACCTAGACCTTTTTTTCAACAATACATTTCTCCCTTCCTTTTACAGTAGAACAGTCGAGGAAAACTGGGTACTCTTTCGAGACAAATTACAGTCATTAGTACAACAGTACATCCCATTAATCAAAATATCCAATGATAAATCTAACCCATGGTTCACCTGTTTTCTTCGCCGTCTTCGAAACAAAAAGAAACGCTTATACACTAGCGCTAAACGATTTAACACCCCATCGGCTTGGGAAAAATACAATCAATGTTTAAAAAACTACAACTCCGCGTTATCCGCTGCTAAAGATAAATATTTTTCACATGACCTCCCTTCTCTTCTCAAATCCAACCCTAAAAAGTTCTGGCAAATTATCTCTCCGAACCACGACAGTAATCACATTTTTTTACATGATAGCAACCATGTGCCCCTTCCAGACAATGAGTGCCCTTCATGCTTCAACACATATTTTTCATCTATATTTACTACTGAAGATCACTCCACCCTACCTGACGTTCCCGATTTAGACTATCAGTACATGACACCCATCGATATTACTATCGACGGCATTGTATCTCTTATAAACAACCTTAAGTTATCTAATTCTTGTGGCGTCGATGAGATTAATTCCAAAATACTAAAGAACACTGTTATGACTTCTAGCAAAATACTTTATCACATTCTCAAACAGTCACTAACTTCAGGAGCGCTCCCGTCAGATTGGAAGACTGCCAAAGTTGTTCCCATATTCAAAAACGGTGACAGATACTCACCAGATAACTACCGGCCAATTTCGCTCACGTCTATTTGTTGTAAAATGCTCGAACATATAATAGCTTCTCATATATACAACCATCTGGAATCAAACAACTTTTTCTTCACTAATCAGCACGGGTTCAGGAAGGGTTTGTCATGCGAGACACAGCTTTTAGAATTCACGACTGACCTGCATTTACACATGGACCATAATGTACAGATTGATAGCATATTCCTTGACTTTTCCAAGGCGTTTGATCGCGTAGCCCATTGCCGCCTAATTTCAAAGTTAAATGTACTAAGATTGGATTCACTGACACTAACTTGGCTCCGGAACTTTCTTTCTAATCGCCGACAATTTACTATCGTTAACAACCTTTCTTCGCCCCTTTCCTATGTCACTTCCGGCGTGCCACAAGGTAGCGTTCTTGGGCCGCTACTATTCCTAATATACATTAACGATCTTCCTAATAACTTAACATCCCGAGTGCGAATATTCGCAGATGACTGCATTATTTACCGCCCTATAACCAGCCCCGATGACCACCTCATTCTTCAAAACGACCTTCATCGCATATTCGATTGGTGTAACACTTGGTTAATGAATCTTAATTCGTCTAAATGCAAAGTAATGTCCTTCACCCGTAAACACTCAATCTCATCCTTCCAATATAACGTAAATAATAACCCAATTTCTGTAGCTACTTCCTACAAATACTTAGGCATTAATCTCGCACCAAGCCTTTCCTGGGCCCATCACATTACTACTATATGTGCTAATGCTTCCAAATCACTGGGGTACTTACGCCGAAATCTACGTAATTCGCCCTTTAACATCCGTAAGCTAGCTTATCAGACGTTTGTTCGCCCCCAGCTCGAATTTGCCTCCCCAATCTGGTCACCCCATCATAACAACCTAATCAGCTTATTAGAATCAATTCAAAATAGGGCCGCCAGGTTTATCTCGCGTAACTACACTTACAATTCAAGCATCTCACAAATAAAACTTGATATTTCACTTCAACCACTAAGTACTCGACGCGATTTTGCACTCATATCATTATTTCACAAGTACGTTTATGCGGATAGAAAATCTTCTTTACGGCTTGAAGTCGCACCTTTCACATCTCACAGATTACATAATCACCTCAGCTTCACACGCATCTACGGGAACACGCATGCATTCAACTGGTCGGCGCTTCCTCGTGCCATTCGATTGTGGAACGCTCTTCCTGATTTCATCGTCTCCGAACCTAATCCCGATAAATTCCGCCAGCTCATCATTTCATATTCCACCGCGCAACTTCAATAAAGTGCACGATGCTTTTTTCCTTTTTTATTCCAGTTATGTGCTCTCTTGTTTATCAGCTCATTTCGCTTATTATTCTTGTATTCTTTAGTATTGTTATTATTTGTACTAGAGTGGCAACATTATTTTTCATTGTTTATTAAAGAAACTGTATCGTTTGTTTTTTTTCTAATATGTACACTCCAGACCTTGTTATGTTGTACAATGCTTTTAATACTTGTATAAGATAGGCTTATAGTTTTTCACTGTCAATTAATAATGTATGTCTATTATGCTTTTATATGTTCTATATACTCTGTTAATCTTATTGTAACGCCCCCCTTACCCAATGCCTCATACGAGGCCTGTAAGGACAATGTTAAATAAATAAATAAATAAATAAATATATAAAGAAGGTCAGCGTCTCACTGAAATGTCTCGATTAAAAAGAAACCTTGTTATTGTATTATCGGCCGATATCTGCTTTGGATCACAGCCAAATTCGCGAAGACACTCAAGAACATAAACGATACAGGCAGGTTCGCAAGACGCAGACCTTCAAACCCAATTGCATACGTACAAAAATCTTCATACAAGGCTATATCTGCTCAATCGTCAAACTTAACTATTGTGTGCCAAAGCGCGAAGCCCATCACACATCGACGTATACATTACATATATACTTGCGGGAAGGCCGACATAACGAAAACTTTCTTGCCAGGAAGCTACCGAGCAAACAGTAAATTTCAGTGTTTTCTTAATTGTGTGCCTATTCAGTCATAGCAATCAAGGCGGGTAGCATATACTTCACAGAAGAGTACTAGTACGCTGCAACGTCAGACGAAGCTTTCGTGAAATTGCTAGCTAAATGAACACAGCATCATGAGCAACCTGCGATCAGAAAATGCTCTGCTCTCGCGAGTTACAGGACTCTCACTACATGAACTATAAGCTTCAAGAATGCGCGCAAGCGCCAAACTTGCTTACCTTTTCAAGACGTTTTTCTGGCGCAAGCACTGTAGAACTTTCCATAAACTCCAGCTCCGCAAAATCACCATCTTCAACAAAGTCTTCCATACACTATGATTCGAAGCCCCAGTAGCAGACTTTTCACGAGAGCGCGGGCGGGCAGTTCGGCAGAACAAAGGAAGGTCGGGCGGGGGCTGCAGTAGGACACTCACTGTCGACAGTGGCGGATCGCACGAAGCACACGCGAACTAATGCCGTTACACGAGTCCGGAAGGTTTTGCGATGGTTAATGCACACCACAAGGTGCAAATTTTGTCTAGGCACTTATAAAACATAATTCCACTAGCGTTTTACAGCAACGGGCACTTCGTATAACTAACGAGGTCTGTGAACCGAACAAATACTGTCATAATACTGCGGTAGCGCCACACTGCGGTTCTTTCAAAAATGTATCGTAAATTAGAAAATTGCGTGTTTTTCCTAATAAGAATCGGTAGAGACCATTTAACGAATTTGATGTGTTCAAAAGGTGTGTAATTTGTAAAAGTATGCACTTTGTGTTACGAAGTTTAAGGAAATATATTTAAGAAAAAAAAAACGAAGTAGATATTGCCTCCAAGATTCCCATCCGCTTTAGGCGCACGCGGCTTTCAAAAGCACCGCCTTCGAGATCAGATTTTGTTACTCAAGGGAAGCCGCAGCTGGGAGGAGTACAGGCATTTAGGCCCCATTAGGTGGGCTTAAAGTATGTGGGTAAGCTTGCTTATTTATAAAGCATATACACGGACTTAAGCCGAACCATGAGCGAACATGGGCCTATCGTATACACGGACTTAAGCCGAACCATGAGCGAACACGGGCCTATCAGCGCGCCGTCCGTGCAGGTCCGTTTGCTTGCAATGGTGGACGGCCTACTGGCTTCTTTGACACCATCCGAGCGCACATTCATGATCACAGCCCATATACACGCTTCCAGCGTCCAGTGCAGCGCCGCATTATGGGCCCAGTGCCGCGCTCTGTATGCTGGGGCGCTGGCGCAAAAATCAGCCCTAGCGTGTTAAATACGCGGTGCCTGGACATCCCATGTATATTTTTAAGGCAGAAAGCAACAGAGAGCGTTATAGTGCAATAGAAAAAGAAAAAAAAACGTAAAAATATAAGTGGTCTATCAAGAATTCGAACCTCCGACCCACCGCTCACAAACCCGGTACTCTACCGCTGCGCCACGCCAACTTTTTTTTCTTTATTGCATGGAACTATCGGTACTGTCAGACCAACGCAGTTACATTACATATGAACATACAAGAGAAACAAATTCACAGATAGTATACAGTCCAATGTCAGTTCAAAATTCTGGCAAGCAAACACAAGCGTCCAGACATGAAATCCATTCAGGGACGGGATCATATGTAGCCACCACATTTCGGACTTGAGCAGTCTCTTCACGGAAGATAGACCTTGTCGAGCGAGGTGGCTCGGCATATCTGTCGGTCATTCGACTTCTCCATAATGAATAAAGTCCTAATAACATAAACAAATCAAATGGTGTATTACTGGCTGTATTTTTGAAAGGAAGGAACCGGATACCATAACATGTGAGAGGAAAGTCTTTTTTGATAGTTCTTTGTAAAATGTCCCAAAAAAGAAATGCGTCACGACAAAGTATAAAGCAATGTTCTATTGTCTCGGGTTGATTGCAAAGCCTACAATTTGTATTCCAGGGTACACACAGTTTTTTTTACCGAAGCCACGTTTTAAGTGGCAGTGTGGAAGTGTGCAGCTTGAAGAAAATCGTTTTCGCTGCTGGCGCAATGCACATTCTACGGACACGGCAAAGAACATCTTGACCAAATAGAGACAGATACGGCTTTCGGTACAGAGGTTCAGGGGAAAGGTTATCTGTAAGTGCTACATTTAGCGACGTGCGATTAACGGTAAACAAATATTCAAGGTTGAATCTGGTTTTTAAGAATGAAATAGTGTCGACAAGTTCCTTTAAGAAGCCCCATAACGGTAGTTCTTGAGCAACGTTTGTCGTGACAAAAAGAAAAGGGAGGTGTGACGCAAGATGTGCTCGATTAACTGCGAGAAGGATTGGATGACGGACATTTTTGAGGTAAAATAAGCGCATGACCAATTGTCGCACAAATAAATGCACAAGACCCAGGCCTCCCTTTTCAAGCGGGAGAAAAGGGTTGTCCCTTCTCATGGCTTCCCATGATGAATGCCAAATAAAACATGCAAATATTCTATGGAATCCCTGGACATGGACACGTGAGCAGTGCAAGACCTGCATAACATAAAGAAGCCTAGTAGCGAGAAATGGATTGCATGCCTTAGCTCTCGCAAAAATGAAGAGATCACGTCCTTGCCAGGTTGTCACCTTTCGACGGATAGTGGTTATCGTGGACGTCCAATGAGGTCCACTATTACGGAAGTTATCGAGAGGTACTCCAAGATATCGCAACGGAGACTTATTCCAATGAATATTCGCGAATACAGAGGGAGTGAGCGCCCACATGCCTAGCCAAAAGCCTCTACTTTTGTCAAAATTTACAGTAGCTCCTGCAGTCTCACAGAAACGCAGGGTAGCGTTTATTGCCTTGGTTATGCTTGGCTTATCGACGCAAAAGAAGGCAATGTCATCTGCATAAGCTAGCACTTTAATTTCCTCATGGGCATATATGTATCCTTTAATTCTAGAGTCGCAAAGCACGCTTAAGCAAAGCGGTTCTAAGTATATGGCGAAGAGTAAAGGCGAGGGTGGACAACCTTGACGAACGGATGACTGTACTTGTATTATATATGAGAGGGTATGGTTCACAATTAACTTTGTGGTGCAATGTTTATAACAAAGTGTTACACCATTGTATAATACATCCCCTAATTGAAGATGTTGCAGTAGTTGGAACAAAAATTCGTGTTGAACCTTATCAAACGCTTTGGCGAGGTCAATCTGGAGAAGAGCTACTTGATCCGTACTACCCTCTATGCATTCAAGGACTGAACGTGCGATTGGAACATTTGTCTGTATAGAGCGGCCTCGAATTCCGCATGTTTGATGATCACCTACTAATTTAGTAATGACTGTCTGCAATCTATTTGTCAGTATTTTTGCAAATATTTTATAATCCACGTTACATAACGATATCGGCCTATATCCGTTTACTCTCTTTATTGTTTCATCATCAGTGCTTTTTGTAATTAAGGTTGTGTGGCCCTGATAGAAGGATGGAGGAAGCTCCCCATATTGATAGGCTTCTTCGAAAAGGTGCTCCAGAAAAGGACACAGGAATTTCTGAAATTTTATATAAAATTCAGCACTAAGGCCATCAGGACCAGGCGTCTTGTTCTTCTGCAGCGTTTCGATAGCAAAATTAATTTCTTCTCGAGTTATTGGCCCATCAATGCTGAGCCGATCACCTTCTTCTAAGTGTGGCATCCATCCACTTGGCAGCAAGAGTTGCGGCAGCGAGCACGCAACTAATTACGTCCCCGTACTTCGTACAGGTTGCAATTCACGCCTGCAGTTATCGACGGCCTCGTGGAATCAAGCGGCATCTGCTGGAGTGACGTCATCTGCAGATTCACGTCTCAACTCACGCCTGCTGTTATCTGCATACTCGAGTCAAGCGACATCTACCGGAGTGACCGTATCTACCGGAGAGCCTACAAAAGGGGGTGTCCATGAGCCAGCCCGTCACTTGGCAGCAAGAGTTGCGGCAGCGAGCACGCAACTAATTACGTCCCCGTACTTCGTACAGGTTGCAATTCACGCCTGCAGTTATCGACGGCCTCGTGGAATCAAGCGGCATCTGCTGGAGTGACGTCATCTGCAGATTCACGTCTCAACTCACGCCTGCTGTTATCTGCATACTCGAGTCAAGCGACATCTACCGGAGTGACCGTATCTACCGGAGAGCCTACAAAAGGGGGTGTCCATGAGCCAGCCCGTCACTTGGCAGCAAGAGTTGCGGCAGCGAGCACGCAACTAATTACGTCCCCGTACTTCGTACAGGTTTGTCTCCTACAAATTTGTGCATTTCCTAATTCATCTTTGCCGCTGCCTTGTTGCCACAAGTGTCTGTTGTGTTTGCTTGAAGATGCCGTCGTGTGCTGAGCGAGCGAAAGAAATAGCAACACTGCATGCCGAAATAAAATCAATGCAAGAAAGTCTTAGCATGTTTAATGGACTGTATGAATCCGTGAAAGTACAGAATGAGACCATTTTGAAGGAAAATAAGCTGTTAAAGGATGAAAACGCAAAGCTGTCTCAACGTCTCATGTCTCTAGAGCAGTATTCCCGACTAAACAACGTTGAAGTAAAAGGCATTCCCGTCACGGAAGGTGAAAACTGTCTGGCTGTAATACAAACTATTGGTGAGAAGATTGGCTGTCCTATCGTCCCCTCTGACATTGACATTGCTCATCGTGTCCCCGCAAAAAAAGACAAGAACATTATCGCACGATTCTGTTCCAGGTCGAAGCGAACTGAATTCATCAGTAAAGCTAAACAGGCTAAGCTCACCACATCAGCCATTGGATTTTCGCGAAACAATGATTCCCCATTTTTTGTGAATGATCACCTCACGCCAGAGAACAAGCGGCTTTTCGCGCAAGCTCTCGAATTGAAGAAGTCTAAAGGATGGCGATTCCTCTGGACTGAAAACTGCGCAATCAAAGCTAGAAAGACTGAGAATAGCCGCGTTTATCGCATCTCAGGCGTAGGCGATCTGGCTATCTTTACATAATCAGTACGCGAGCACTCCCGTTTTTCCGAAGTAAATCCTCACCATGAATAGAGGCATGTTTTCATGTGATCAGGTGAAAACATTGTTACACGACAAATCGCACAAATTTTCGTTCATTCACTGCAATATTCGAAGTCTGCGCAAACATCATGATGACCTCTTGAACTTCCTTACTTTACTTAACCACAATTTTTCGTTAATATGCCTGTCTGAAACATGGCTAACACCAGTAGATGGCAATCTATTCGGTCTGGCAGGATATACCAGTGAATATAGTTACCGTGGGGTTCAGCGAAGTGGTGGATCCGCCATATTTGTGAATTCGTCGATTTCGTACACTCGTCGTCATGATCTTTCGTTCCGCAATTTGTTGTGCGAGTCGGTCTGGCTGGAGTTCGACCGGAATGTCCTGTCCCTCAATAACCGGAATACAATCCTGGCGTCCGTTTATCGTTCCCCTTCATCGTCGTATTCGGACTTTTGTTCACAGCTAGAAGAAATACTCAGCGTCTTAACCAATGAAAACAAGAACATCATCATTTGTGGTGACATTAACATCAACATACTTAATCCCAACTGTCAGTCATGTTCTGATTATACCAACTGCTTATTTAGTTACGGTTTCTCTTCCTTAATCGATGTTCCAACCAGGTGCGACACTTCTGGTTCTTGCACATTGATAGATCATATATTTTCCTCATCATCTTCTGACTATACCACTGGAGTAATAGATTATTCCATTACTGACCACTATCCTCTGTTCTTCCTTCTGGGTGTCGCAAAACGTACACAGTGTCACCAATATTAAAAAAATTATTTCAATGAAACGTTATTTACACAGAAGGTACAAGGCACTTGTTGGGAGAGCGTTCTTGAGGAGAATTGTCCTGACAGGGCGTACTCGATATTTTTATCAACAATAACAAAGTATATCGATGAGTGCACAACTCGTGTGTCCTTTCAGCAAAGATTCTCGTCTACCAGAAATCCATGGATTACAAACGCGTTGCTGCGCTCTATAACAAAAAAGAATAATCTTCACAAAAAGGTGAGACTGCAGCCGTTTAACACAGCTTTGCGAACTAAATTTAAGAAATATAGCAATATCCTTTCTGGTATCCTTAAACGCGCAAAACGGGACTATTATGAAAGACGGATAATTCAGAACGGTATGAATACCAGGCGTAATTGGGAGCTTATTAAAGAATTTCTTAATATTACAGAGACTAACACGGGCATTAAAAAGATAATTTACGACAACGAGGAATGCACAACCGAGCCTGACATATTAAATGCTTTTAGTGATCATTTTGCCACTTGTCAGAACATGCTATCGCCTAGTGTTTTACGCCATCTCCCACGTTGCCCTCAGTCATTTTTTCTTCGACCGGTTTCTTCCGAAGAAGATTTAAAGGTAATTTCTTCTCTTAATGTTACTGGACCTGGCCTAGATTCTATTCAGCCTTCTAGAATAAAACTGGTTGCGGCAGACATATCATTTGTTTTTGCAGATATCGTTAACAAAATTTTTAGCACAGGCATATTTCCTGATTTGATGAAACAGGGTAAAGTAATCCCTGTGTTCAAAAAGGGTTCTCGTGAAAACATTAATAACTACCGCCCAATTTGCATTTTGCCGTTTTTTAGTAAGGCCATTGAAAAACTTATTTACACTCGTCTAATGCACTATCTCAATAAATTTAATCTTCTTTCTCCATTCCAATTCGGTTTTAGGCAGAATTATTCGACGGAATTGGCATTAATTAACTTCACGGATAACATTAAACGCTTTATTGACGAAGGGTTTGTTGCAGGAGCCATATTCATCGATCTAACAAAAGCCTTTGACACTCTAGATCATTCTATTCTTCTGTATAAGCTCGAATCTTTTGGTATTACTGGCCCATCCCTAACTCTTATTCGCAGCTACTTGTCTAACAGGCCTCAAGTAGTGTATCTTAATGGCCAATTCTCTTCTACTAAAGTAATTAACTGTGGCGTTCCCCAAGGCTCTATACTAGGCCCATTGTTGTTCTTATTATTTATAAATGATCTACCAAATGTACTTACCAATTGTAACTGTTTGTTATATGCTGATGACACTACCATCTACTCGTCACAGAAATCGCTTACCGCACTTCAAGACACACTTAACACTGATCTTAACAATGTCTATTCCTGGTGCACTGATAATAAACTTCAAATCAATCCTTTAAAAACAACCTTTGTACTATTTCATAATCCACAAACACCGATTTCTTCTCTAATAACTGTCTCGTTAAATACTTATGTTATACCGACATCTGATACTGTTAAATTTCTGGGTATTACTCTCGACAAACACCTTAAATTCAATAGTCATGTCAACTCGCTAATAAAAAAGGTTTCATTCGGCATCCGCATTATCATTAAAACACGCGCATTCTTCAACCCTCATATTATTAGATCGTTGTATCATGCTTATATTAACAGTCATTTATCATACTGTTTATCCTCATGGGGTAATACATATGCCATTCATCTAAAACCACTTCAACGTCTTCAAAATCAGGCAATAAAATTAATGACCTTTAGCTCATTCCGGTGCCATTCTTTACCTATCTATCAACATCTTAACGTTTTACCCATTCAACAGCTGTTCTATCACAAGTTGTTACTCATTACATTTCGTCTCTTTCATCGTGATATAACCTTAGACAGTCTTCCTTTTGATAACCTCATGAACAAAAATAATACTAGGTTTGCAGAACGCAATAACCTTCTATTACCTAAAATCAGATCTAACTATGGTAAATTTACACTTCGTTTCCATGGCATTTCACTTTGGAATCACATCCCTGCTAATATTAAATCATCTCTTTCATTGCAGTTTTTTAAACACAATATGAAAAGAATACTGTTAGCATAAGCATCTTTTCATTTGTCATAAAAACATTTCCATATTTATTACATTTTCTTTACATTACTTCTGTTATTGTATCGTTGGGCTTCATATTTCTGTAAAATATTTTGTATTTTTCTCTGTTCGTAATATGCAGAAGAGCCGAATTTTGTTATATTACTATATATTCCTGCTTATGATTATTTATTGTGATATTACTGTATAATGCTGTTTTTACTATATATCTAATTGTCTTCTATTTATTTGCACTTGTTCCCTACGAATTGTATTTTTTGAAGCGGTCTGCGCTGGACGCATGAAAGAAGACGAAGGAAGGTGCTAGGGGAGAAGTGAGAAGGAAGAAGTGGGAATAAAATGGCGGACGACACCCGTCTCACTTAGATGATGTCATTTCTGTTGCCGTTCTAGTTAGGAACGCTACATTTTGGCGCAGCCGACAGTTTTCGAAGACCAGCGATGTGGGTGACGTTTTTCGTCGACCAGGCGTCATCAGTGTCTGTTGTGTTCACCCGATACCAAGTGCACGGTGAGCCAGCGACGGACCTTCCTCTTGAAGTTAGTTCTACCGCGCTGATCAACGTGGTGCTGCAACAAGCTGCAATCAGCCGCCAAGCCCTCGTGCAAACAGGATCGGTGACAGTGAATCTACAACTGCAGACACTGAGCGAACTCGTTCTGGAACCCATACGACGTGGCACCCTCAAAGAGGAAACGCCTGCCGGGAAGGTGAGCCTAGACTTAAGTGTTATGGAACTGCAAAGGAACATTATACAACAGATCGAAATAATGAGAACTTTCGTCCAAGCGCTTACTCGACAGCAGTCAGCACGAAGTATTGTTGAACCAGATGTTTTTGAAGGAAAATCGCAAAATGCACACTACTGGCTGTGTTTTTTCGAGTACGCCTGTGACAAGAATCTGTGGCACTCCGACGACACAAAGATTTTGCATATGCGCCGCTATTTGGGCGGTATAGCCAGAAAATGGTATGACGTGCAACTCATGGATTATGGAACAACATGTTGGGAACTGTGGAAAAGCAACTTTTTAGGGGCTTTCGAAGGCAACGCAGTAGAAAGATGGGATGCGGCACTGCGGTTCAGTTATACAGGTGGCTCTCTGCTTGAGTACTGTCTTGAGAAGCGTCGCCTGTTGTATTCTGCAGAACCGAAGCTGTCGTCTTCTGCTGTTGTAGCTTTGATAACGCAAGGGTTGTGTATCGAGATCCGTTGTCATGTCCAGCTCAAAGGTCCAAGAACGTTTGATGACCTTCTGAACTTTCTACAGACCTCAGTGCCAAGAATTACATCGAGAAGACAGCCAGATGGTAGAACAGAGCAACTTGATTCCAATCTAGAGTCGTTGCCGTCAACTGAATGTGAACACAGCTTCATAAACAAATCTCTGGGAAGCGTAGATCATGACTGTGAGGATAGTGAAGAACCAATTACCGCAGTTCACGGCAACCTACTTCCACATAATCTGTCTACCGTGCATCACAAGCCCCAGAAAAAGAGCTTCAGTGAGACAGTATATTTGGTGTCGTCAAGCTTATTGTACGCCCCCATTAAGGTAGATGGCATTGAAGTGAAGGCTCTCGTTGACAGTGGAGCTTCGGTATCTATTATCAACAAGACTCGAGTGGATGCCAGTCGTCTGCACGCTGGTAGAACATTGCGTGTCCAAGCCTACGATGGGTCAGTGACCATGCATAGCGAATGGGTAACCCTGGCTATTGAATTTCAAGGAAATGCTATTACCAGTGACGTATTGGCCATTCCCAATGTCACCTACGATTTTCTTTTGTCCCGTCCAGACATGAAAAAACTTAAGATGAACCTCTATTGGGATGACAAGGTAATGGCCGAAGACACGATAAGAACAGAAGACCTTGGTGAAGAACCTAGTGTATCAAGGCTAATTTTTCACCACGAAGACATCAAAACTAAGTACCCAGAGCTTATATGCATAGGAAGCTACCCTCCAGCAATGAAATCCCATGTCGTTCCTTTCGAGCTCGCAGATAAAACAGTGGTTCGTAGAACCCCCTATAATATGTCCAGAGATAAAAAGGTGTGGCTGAAAAAGGAGTTGCAAGAAATGTTAGACGCAGGTATCATCCGGCCTTCTGTATCGCCATTTGCTTCTCCTATCACTATTGCACCTAAAGAAGACGGGACATTCCGCCTCTGCACAGACTACCGGGCTCTCAATCGTCAAACTGAATTGATACCTTATCCAATGCCGAGAATCGACGACATCATTGACGAAACCGGTGGTTGCCATTGGTTTTCACGAATAGATCTCTGCAAGGGCTTTTGGCAGATTCCACTAAGTGAAGAAACGAAGAAGTACACCGCGTTCATAACCCCATTTGACTTGTTTGAGTACAACCGCCTACCATTTGGTTGGAAAAACTCCCCTGCGTGGTTTCAGAAGATTATGACGGACATTCTGAAACCTTACCTGGGCACATTTTGCAATGTGTACATCGACGACATCATCATCTACTCAAAGACAAAGGACGAACACCGTAGTCATCTTTCAAAAGTTCTTCATGCCCTCAGTCTTGCCCAACTCAAAGTCAACTTCAAGAAAAGTGCGTTCTTTCAAGATACCGTAGTATTTCTTGGCAGGGTGTTTGATGGACAGACTAAACGCACCAAGCAAGAATCGGTTGAGAGAATCTCCAAGCTGGTAAAGCCTTATGATGTGCACTCCCTGCGCGTTTTTCTTGGCCTTGCAGGACACTTCCGGGCGTTTATCAAAGACTACGCACTGAGAACAAGGTGCCTCACACGTTTAACTCAGAAAGACGTGCCTTTTCATTGGGACGAGAAGTGCGAAGCTGTCTATCGTGAGCTTGTAAAACTAATATCGTCGGACCCCATCTTGCGAATACCGGATTTTTCCTTGCCTTTCGTGCTGAACATGGACGCATCACATTATGCTACCGGTGCAGTTCTATACCAGAAGCCATCCAAACAAGCTGATCAAACCAAACACTACGTCGTGGGGTACTACAGCTATACCCTGAAACCCGCCGAAATCAATTACTGTACCACAGAAAAGGAAGCTCTGGCCGTCTTAAAAGCTGTGCAGTACTTTCGTACTTACCTGGAAGGTGCCAAATTCATACTTTTCACGGACCATCAAGCATTGACTCAACTTCTGAGCATGGCCCAGCCGAGAGGCCGCATTGCTAGATGGGTGAACTATCTGCAACAATTTGATTTCGTAATTTCGCACCGTCCTGGCCCACTCCTCACTGACGCTGACGCACTATCAAGATTACTTGTACAGGAATCAAGCAATAATCCAGATACAATCAATCATATTAAGCTATGGGAAGGTACAGAAGAGCTCCAGTTTATCAATGGAAGGTATCACGTACCACCAACTATGATTCCAAGGATTCTTCATCTATACCATGACACCCCTGAATCGGGTGGACATGATGGCTTCTGGCGCACTTATAAGAAATTGCTCATGAGATTCACATGGCCGGGTACGAAAAACGACATCAGCCATTACATCCGCACATGCCACCTCTGCCAGGTGAACAAAGTTAAATTCAAGCAATCGACAGACGTTATGACAAACCCTGAATATTCAAGCATCCCGTTCGAAGTAATTCATTTGGACTTCGCGGAGCTCAAAAAGAAGGGGGAAGGAGTCAAGCGAACGCAAGCTTTCTTGCTCTCCATAGATGAGTGCACACGGACGATTGCGGCTAAAGCTGGCAAAGAAGACGCAAACAGCGTAATAGACCTCCTCAAAGCTGAGTGTTTTAAACACACAAAGACGCTCGTCTGCGACAACGGGCCGGCTTTTCGGAGTGCCAAATTATCAAAGTGGGCCCAGGAGCACGGCATCATGATAAAGTATTCTTCTCCATACCACCCGGCAGCAAACGGCCTAGCGGAACGTGCCATACGAGACATCAAACAGTATCTGAAGATGTATCCAGACTTTGCCGGTGGCTGGAAGTGTTGTCTCGAGGCCGCTGTGAAGCATCACAACAGATCATACACCACGAGTTTAGGCTGCAGCCCTCATTTTGTAACTTCAGGTACAGCGCCCATACTTCCTGCAGATCGTGAGCTAGGTCTCCTAGAGAACCTCGAACTTGCGGAAGTAAGGAAAACTGTCAAAGAACAGGAGATCTACAAGCGCCGCATGAAGCGAAACTTTGATAAAAGGCACAGTGGCCAGATACCGGACATACAGCCTGGAGACTATGTCCTTGTAAGGAAAGGAGCTGTGCCCTCAAATTCAAAATATTGCGGACCATTTCAAGTTATTAAGACTGCATGCCAGCATGGAATATTGAAGAATGTCTGGTACGCCGGAGCCTCGGGCCAAACGGAGTGCGCCGCTATTGGAAACGTATTCAAGTATTACCCCAGGAGGTGTAATTAAAAGAAATCCGGAAGAGTGAAGCGGTCTGCGCTGGACGCATGAAAGAAGACGAAGGAAGGTGCTAGGGGAGAAGTGAGAAGGAAGAAGTGGGAATAAAATGGCGGACGACACCCGTCTCACTTAGATGATGTCATTTCTGTTGCCGTTCTAGTTAGGAACGCTACATTTTTAACGCGTTTTTTTTTCTTTTGTTTTGTTTGTTTGTTCGCCCTCTACTTGCTGCTCTAACACTCTTATGCACCCACTAATGATAGGAGTTCCCCCTGGCAGTTTCTCACTCTGGGACCTCCTGATGCTGTATATAATATGTAAGCCCGTTTTTTTGTACATGTCATAACAACAATAAACTTGAACTTGAACTTGAACTTAAGGGAAATAAACTGATCAGCGTTTTCTTCGTATCCATTTTGAGGCTTAACTGCAGCGAAAAGATCTTTATAGTGAGCTTCAAATAGGCTTATTATTTGGGACGTGTCTGTGTATATAGACCCGCCAGACTCAATTTCTAATATTTGCTTGGAAAGCGCGTATCGCTTCTCATCACCGAGAGCCCTTTTTGTGGGCTGTTCCTCTGTGAAGCGAGTTGTGCGTGAACGCACCATTGCTCCTTTGTACACTTCCGTCTCATATTTCTGTATTTGTGCGCGAAGTGTGTTTATTTCATCGCTACACAACCCTGGTTCCTGGCTTTCGAAAGCGTGCATCTTGTGAAGTGGATCATGAAGGTAATGCTTTTCAGCTTTTTATCTTTGAGACAGCTCACATGAAATGGCAATCGCCTCATTTTTACTCGATTTTTGAACATTTCCCATTGAGCGAACAAAGAAAGCTGTTGACATTGTGCTATTTCTAGCCATAATTCTTTCACTTTGTTTACAAAACTTTCCTCTCGCAAAAGTTGTGTATTAAGTTTCCACAGTTCCCAGTTTGGAGCAAATCTGCGAAATTTTCGGGGACCCCATGAAACAGCTACTAAACAGTGGTCTGTAAAAAATACAGGCTTCACGGCGTAGTTGTGAATGTTAGACCAGAGATTTGTCGAAACATACACACCATCAAGTCGAGCATGGGAGACGCCTTGAAAGTGCGTGAACCGCACCCAAGATGGTGTGTAGGCGCCCACGTCTATTAGATTGTGATCTTCTGTTAACTGATGCAAAAAAGTAGCACTTGCATCATAACGATTCGTTAGGTACGAGTGGTCTCTGGAACGACAAACACAGTTGAAGTCTCCCAACAGTACCAAATCTCTGTCAGTATCTAGGAGCGGAGCAAGTGAGAGGAAGAAAGCCTTCCTGTCACTCACTTTTGAGGGAGCATAAACGCAAATAAATCGCCAATTACGGGAATGAAAAGAGAGGTCACAGCATATAAGGCGGCCTTCCCCATCAACACGCAGCGACAATGAAGAATGATTTAACTGTTTGCTGACTAACAAAAAGCATCCAGCGGAAGCACCACATGCTTGGCTAGTACACACCTCGTAATAAGGTTGAAAAGTTTGCAGCGCAAGGTTGACATCACCAGTAGACGATATCTTTGTCTCTTGCACTGCACCAACATCAACTTCATGCTGCCTAAGCACGTGTAGTAACTGCTGCTGACGCCTTATGTGCCTCAGCCCACGTACGTTGAGTGTCCCTACACATAAGGGGAGGCTGAAGGCGGTAGCCATTTTGCTTACCTAAAGCTTTGTGTTTCATCGCCCTTGGCCACAGGTAAATCTGTGGTCTTGCTCCCTTTGGACTTCTTTGTGGCACTCTCCTTACTACGCTGATAAAACCGGCGCGGCACATTATCGCCAAGAGAGGGAGTTCGCTGAGCACTAGCAGACACTTTCTCGGGCGCCTGTAGTGCACTTTCTGTTGCTTCGTCGTTGCATGGTGCCGGACGTTTCCTTGCCTGACTTATGTCCATCGCCTCTTCCTCTTCTGCCTTGTCATCAGGGGGCTTTTCTTTTAGGCTTGCTAGGCCAAGTGGGCAAACTGAGTCATCCTCGCCGGTAGCTTCGCTAGTGTTACTTGAGCTGCTTTGACTGGTTGGCGTTGGCTTCAAGGACTCCTGGTCCTCGTCCCTAATGCCACCTGTAGTCTCTCCGGTTGCATCTACTACCACTGTAGAATCCATGAGATGGTCCAGTTGTGGCTCGTCTGCGCTAGGCTGCCCAGAACGAAGCTTATTGGCGTAGGTGGACACGCAGGCGTCCGCCGAGTGACCAAATCGGTGGCACTGTAGGCATCTCGGTGTTCTGCATTGTCGTCGAACGTGTCCCACGCGCTTGCAACGAAGGCACAGCGGAGGCCTACCGGGGATAAGTACGAGGCACTGGTGTCCATAAATGGACATAATGTGCGGTATTGAGGTTACGGTGATAGTGTCATTGAGCACCAAGGAAACCTCCCGGTTTGTTGTCACCCACTGTTCCATGCCAGTGCATCTCCATACTTCTCTCTCCACCGACTTCACCTGACCATAGGCCTGGAACGCCTCTTTAACGCGTCGTGGTTCAAGGTGAGGTGGAAGCCATGGATGTTTTTTGTCTCCGGATCTATCACCATGCACTTCAGCCCTTTGACACGTAGCTCACCACCGGCGACGAGAGTCTGTTTTGCCGCACTACTAGCGCAAGTAACCATCCATACATGGCTCACTTGATACTGTCCGATACCAACAATATCTGAAGTATTCACTACCTCAAGCAGAGCGTCTCGGAAGTCGGTAGCACGGTATGGTCTGCCACTCAAGTCCGCATGAAGGAAAATAGAATTCAAAACATCGTTACCGGTTGGTAGACGCGGGAAGACAACTTTGTAGCTTGCATATTCGTTCAAAAACGGGGTCGACGATCCTCGGCCTGGGGCCGATACGCTGTTTCCAGCAGAGAGCATTTTGGAGCACAGCCGTTCCACACGGCTTCTTCTTCTTGTGAAATACGTGGATAGTTTGTGAAGTTAAACTCGAGAAGCAGTTTTAGTTTTCCAGAGATGCGTTTCGCACAGACATGCTAGTGCGATAGATGCGCTATCGCCCAGCAACTAAAGCTCACGCCTGTACCACAAAGGCAAATCTGCTGTCCGCATTCAAAATGCCTTCCAGTCGACACGTCTGCCTAGTCATATATCTTCGTCAGAGAAGCGCAGGCTAGTGCTGGGAGCCTTCGGCGACAGCACATATACCTGTGTTTATGACGCGTAGCATCACCGCTGATCGCTTGTGCTGGCACTGTAAACATGAAAAAATGGTTTATTTAAGAACACCGATGCGAAATACAAAAATAAAGAGTCATTTATCCTTGTTAAGCTTCTTGATTCCTGAGCCTAGACGCGCCGATAGCGTGCAGACGGACTCGGAGGTATACGCTGTGCCTATGCTTCGGTGGCGACCGATCTCGGCGCGGGTAGTTGGCGAACGCTAAAATGTGTCTATTTGAGCCTCAGAACTCTTTTTAGTACAATAGGTAAAGTGGAAGCGCACAAATCGCCTCATATTTGTTATCGTTGCGATAATATGAATCAGCGGTAGGCTTGGAACTCGGGGTCCGTTTGAGCGCGTCTGAACGACTTCTGGATTTCATGTCCACGCCACAACACTGCGACAACGGTGACAACTCCGACTCATATGTACGTGCGAACCACTAAAAAACGCGGCGTCCACTGCGTTTGCGTGGTTTCGTTCAAGAATTTAGCTACCCACCCTGTCGAAAGGGAAAAAGGCAAGAAAGCGCCGCGAACTAAAGTAAACAGCCTTAAGCCTGTTTCACATGATGCGATTTTCGTCGCACCGGAAGTGCGATTTCCGTCGTTTGCGATGAAAATCGCAGTCGCAGTGCCGACCCCCCAATTTTCGGCTGCGACCAACCGGTTGGTCGCACAGTCGCACCGTCGCACCGATCGCTGCGATTTTCCGTCGAAATTGCGCGGAGAGCTGTCAACGGAGCTATTTCCCCGGTTTGTATGGGTTTGTTTTGGAAAATGGCGCCTCACATGACAAGTGCAATGCGTGGAGACGTGGATCGTCGAATTCGGTACGTACGCGAAGGGAGAATAAAAACCTTGTACTGCAGATTGCATTCTCCGATTGCTATGCGTTTGTTGACACGCTACACAGCAAATGAAGTGCATTTTCACGTTTGCTTCGTACGCCTTTGCGAGTTGTGAGTGCTAGGAGGTGTTCGATCCCCCAGCAGACGACGAGGTCGTCACAATTTTCTTTTGTTGAGCAGCATGCAAAAATCGCGCTTACGGAGCAGCTTGAATTATCTCGACCTCGGCAAGGGCAAATGACAAGACAGCAAAGTACCCGAAGTTTCAACGCTGCGCTGAAGGCGGTACCGTTCAGTTGCATTTTCTTGTCGGTTTTCAAGCATGAATTTCCCGATGCATCTTGAAAGCTTGTCTTGCCTCTTATTAAATTTGACACAGCAAAAGTGTAGGCTATCGTAATGAATTTGCTACGATAGCATTAAATCCGTGGATTGAATAAAATATTACATGCACGTTAAGTTGCACCTCCTCTCTGGAGATTTTTTTTTTCTTGCACAGAAACCAATAAACATTGACTATGTTGCGGACTTTGTATCCTTACTGCATCTGTATGAACATTTGCTCTGCAAGGTAATTAACTGTAAAGCTAGTAGATTAAATAAATTGCTTGCTATAGTGGTACAGTGAAACGTACCCTCCTGCACAATTATGTAGAACTCGTGCAACAATGCGAAAAGCAGGCAAGCGGCCTCTTCTTGTGGGGATAAAACAGTATAAAAGGACATGCTGAAGAAAATTAAATCAAAACTCTGCAGTGAACTCAGCCAGTACAAGCAGTTCTCTCACGTTCACAGCTGATCAAGTGTGCAGAAACATTCATGCCTTACATGTTTCTAGCAAGTTTCTAATAAGCTTGCGATCACATATATTAGTGTGTAAACCCATATAACGATATCCGCTGCGATTACTATCCTTATAAGTAATGAATTACCATGCTACTTGCAAGAACATATATCACTCGAAGATTTTAGAACATATTTCTGCATTTCAACTATACACAATATGTGGTTTATTCAATAAAAGACCACAAACTGGGCTTTTTTGCAATGACAAACTTATTCCAAACTTTACTTACATACAGGAAAAAAAATTATAGACAGAAATATTGTTGTTCAATTTGTTCACCTGCCACTGTGGCTGTAGCATTCTGCTGCTAACACAAGGCGAGGGGTTGATTTGCCAGCCATGAAAGTCGCATTTCGATGGGAGTCATAGGTGAGAGAAAAAGCTCTTGCACTTAGACTTTGTTCATCACCTTTTATTGAACCCTTACACTTCAAAATACTATTGCATAGGGGGGGGATGCTTATGCAAAATCTAACACCAATAGAAAGCAAAGGGCAGAATTGTAAAACAACCATCTTTCATGATAATTTGAGTGTGTAAATTTCATTGCATCAATATGTATCGTTCAACAGCACTGCACAAATAAGCATGATCAGGTATAGCAAGTACTCTGTCAGGAAGCTCGTTCTACAGATGTATAAATGTCAAGGCATGAATGCTCATACTACGTCGCACACATAGCACAAAGAAAAACTTTTTCAAGAGTTGTCCCTTCTGGCAGATATGAGTGGGCCATAAGCAGCAGAAACTTTATTGCAGGACATTATGTAATACTGCTTATGAAGGAATGAAGAGAGTGAAGTAGCTTTTAACAGCAGCACTGCCTCATGCTGCGCTAATAGCAGGAACGATGAGCAAAAACATTTGTGGCAGAGCACTTAAACAGTAACTTTCTGAAAGACTGAAAATTCCAGGTGAGAGTTGGAGGTACATTTGGCCCACACACACCAACAACACGGGCATACTACATGAAACACTACAGCCTATGTTGTATTACAGTCTATGGGAAAGCTATCTTATACAGAAATCAAGAATGATGCAACAAGCCCTCGACAACACTGCAGACTTTCTTGGCCAGTCTGGCCTCTCGATTTCTGATAAGTCAGCTCATATCAACGTCGGAAAAAAAAAGAAAAACTAGAATCAAGAACTACCCCAGATTGCACATTGTGATTGACATAGCTGGACAAATATGCCCGCATGTCAACATCCACAAATCCTCAGCTAGTGTAAGCCCATGACGGCAGAGCCAGCACGTGGGTGAAACAATTATGCAGTGCCTGGATGCAACTTCCACATCTGGTGAAAAGAATAATCTCGAAATAATGGGGGTGGACGAGTGGATACTATAGAAAATCGCAGATGCTGTGCTTGTGTCCAAGGTATCGTACGGTATGAATTACCAGCAGCACACAAAAAGACAACTCAGCGAATACAGGCATCGGGTAGTAATAACAGGTCTTTCCAGCTGTACCATGCTTGAAGACCTCTATGAGAAAGTAACGAACAAGCACCTAGACGGAGTAGAGTTGCAGCCTGCAGCACAAATTCTTTGTCTCAAGAGCTCAGAACCTCGTCCCAAGATACTATGCCAGCTAGCATATGAGATGCAAAGACGACTACCTCTCCCTTCAGAAGCACAACGTCGGGAGTACCTGAACTTGAAACACAACAGGCCCATACCGTTGAATATGGGGGCAAACAATTAGGCCAGAAGACTATATTCAACTGCAAAAAACACAGAGGAGGTTGCTAATCATGAAGATGCAAGCAAACATAAGGCACATATAGTACACTGATCTGGCAATAGCAGTGTAACAGTAGTACGACACTACATAAGCTAAACCCCATATAGGTGAGAAGCATTCCAGGTCATCCTATACCTAGAAAAGCTGAACTGAAAGCAATCAAAGAAGCACTTGTAGTGCAGATTACACCTTGCACAACACCCTGCATGCATACACACGCATACACATGCATGCATACCCTACATGCATACACTTCCAGAAACTGTCTGTGCCTGCACATCACACAAGATTGTCAGGAAAATAAGGTGATTGACACGCGACTTGCAAGCACATGGCCAGAAATTAAATTACAGGATACGTAGCCATGTAGATATTCCAGGACACAAGCAGGCTTATAAGCTCGACATAATAACTGAAAACTAGATGAGTTTGTGTGTATTCATTATTAACTAAAGTCCAACAGATAGACAACAGACAAGAACGAAGCGCTCTGTGTGTTCATTTCGTTCCTGTCCATCACATTTCTGTTGCAATATAGTTAATGAATTCACGAGGCTAGTCTTTATCAGGTTTTATTGCTCTACTACTTCGTGGTAACCTTTATTGATCACTGCATTTTCACAATAAACCTTTAATTAAAAATTAGCATACCCTGTTCTTACTGCTTCACACTGTACATTCTTGCTACATTGGCCAAATAAAAAATTTTGTAAGGTATCATGAGGGCCATTAATGTGACTTGTTGCAGTCCAAAAAAAACGAATAGCCTGGGTGCAAATGCCACCAGAGAACACATAGGGCAAACAAGAAACCCGATATGATTTTACAACCAAAAGTTTAATGTACACACCGAGTAAATGCTCGCTGACAAGCATTAGACTGAACATACACAAAAAGGAGAAGCAAAAATTCATGTGCGTTTCCTGACAGGAAATGCATACATTTCTAACGGAGGGTGTGCTGACAACATTAACCCAGCATTTTTAGATCTACAGCTTCCGTAACTTCTCTAGGCAGCCGATCTGCACAGAGTGCTAGCTTCTTCCTCTACAATGCACGTTCAGATGCGGAGAGTGCATTGTAGAGGAAGAAGCTAGCATTCTGTGGAGATCGGCTGCCTAGAGAAATTATAGATGCTGTAGATGCAAATACACTGGAAGAATCTTGTGTCAGCATGGCCGCTGTTACACTTTCAGAGATGGATGTGTTTCCGGTTGGGATCTGTATTGACACACATCAGATCTTGCTTCTGCTTTTTGTGTAAATTCTATTTATTGCTTGTCAAACAGCATTTACTCGGCATGTTCAATAAACTTTCATTGGTAATACACCTCATGATTGTCTCGGTCTCTAGCAGAAAGGTGTTCATTCTTTTTACAGTGAAGCTGTATATGCCTATGTGAAACACTCATGGCCCGATCCCAAAAACCCTAGTGTAGGGGTATGAGCCATTGTTTAAGGCGGTGTGAGCCATTGCATTCGTCTTGAATTTCTCGTTTCTTGTTGGGTAGACATAGAAATGCTTATGCATTTCAAACATACATTTATCTGCGTATTATTGCAGGGAAGGGGCCCAGAGGGGGATGGGGTTAAGACAAGATCATGATGTCATTATTATCTCACAGCAAAGGTGTGGTGGGCCATTGGCTAGACCGATAGCGACGTCGTTTCTCTCTAGCAGCAGAGCACGCGTGCAGCAGTCTCTCTCAGGCTTTCCAATAGGTTCGAAAATGTGTCCGTGTATTTAATTAAATGAAATGTGCAGGCCCGGTGTGTCACTTCGTAACTACTGTGCATAACTAAGTCATAAACATTATGATTAACGCATTACAAAACACAAGTGCATAACAGCATTCAGAAAGACTTTGATGGACCCGCTGGATTAACACAATGAACCACTCATTGCACTTTCCATGATGGTGATCTTGCAAAGTCCAACGTGTGGCATCCCAAGTAAACAATGTGATAAACCCAAGCCAAACATGTGCATAACCTCATTAAGAAACACAGACATAACCAATAATATAGAAAGACTTGAATAAACCATTGGAATTAACGCCGTGATAAACACTTGGGCTGCACATTTCAGCTTCGCTGGTTTACCGTCTGTACAGGGTGCATGGGCAGTAACTTTTTCTGTTATTGTTTGTTAAGTATTGTATAATGTTGTGCCAGTAAAATACGTTGGACTAGTTGGTGTAATGTATTGGTACTGCTTTTTTTGCTGTTTTTTTTTCTTAATGTTGTGCCCTTCTTCGTTATGTAACAACTTTTTTATTCCCCCTTGCATAATACTCCAACCTTGCAGCCTGCAAGGTATTTAAATAAGCACATAAGCACGTCATTCATTAATCTGCACACATCTCGCACCATTCCTTGCTCAACAAACGTCACTGCTTTGATGTCTCGCAGCGTGCATCTAAATTAACTGCCATTTGCGTTTCGGTATGGTTTGTGAACAGTGTAATGCATAAAGATTACATGACATTAAGGTTGTGACCTATGCGGTGCATAAGCAAACCTTGCAAAAGATGACATGTTGGATTGTTGAAAATAAGACAAATTGTATATATCGCAGTTACTTTAACAGCATTTGATTGACCACTTGACAGAAACTTCACTTCGCATAGATTCCAACACGTACACTGAATCTGCAGTTTTTTTTTTTTTGCTTATTAATGCAGTCGTTACTGCATGGCCACATGGTAGATTTGAAAACAAAGTGAAATAAATTAGTTTGTTGCAATATAACAATATGTGTAGATCACTGCGATTGTAACACGAGAACTTAATACAAACATGCGCACTATAGGATGCAAACAAATGCTCAGGACAATCTCCAGAATGTTTGCATCCTGATACTTATGAAAGTGAACGGTTTCATTCCACGGCTGTCAATGAGAGGGAGAGAGAAAACTTTATTTTGTTCGTGGAACAAAAACGCATTGATAAGCTTAGACATATAGTCATTGCTTAACACTTTCGAAATGAATAATTATAGCTTGCTATCGACATTGAAGCAGCCATTCGACAGCAAGAAAAGGAATCAGTTTTTCCAGCTCTGAACATTGAATTGCAGGAAATGCAAGCAGGCATAAAATTCTGCCAATATAATGTTTAGGAATACCAAATTGGAATAAACATTGAGGCTTGCATTTGTACTTTCTCTGGCTGAGCAATCTAGTTTGAAATGACTCCCATAAGCATGTCGTAACAATGTTGATCTAATACAGGTTAAATGCATGACTAGCTTAAGAAATCTGGATGACTCCTATAAATCACAGTGAAAAAACTATAATATCTAATAACAGTAATAATATAATAATAATATTTATTTCCACAAAACAGGCTAACCGTGAGAGGCGTGCGAGGCTGAGCAGAAAGCTGAAAAATTCTACGGCCAGTGCGTCTGCCATGGGCCTACGATCCTGCATTATGAATAGCGCGTATTGATATGATCTTCTTGTTAGAAGTTCCGAGTATACTACCAGCGCGAGACACGGGACAACAAAGTGCACGGGAAGCGTGTCTTTTAGAATGCTATATTACAACGTACAGGTTTCTACAAAAGCGACGGTAACTGCTCGAAACATTTGATGCGTCGGCTTTTGCGCCTTTAGAAATATTTAGTGAGGGCTCCCATATATATATTCGCAGCACAAGCACGGCGATGGACGAACCAGGCTAGCGCTAAGGTTGAATTTCAGAACACAGTTTTCATTCCACGTCGTAATCACACTGATCGTTTGAGGCTTCGTTCAGGGGCACACGCGGGCGTTCGGGTTGGTGCTTCTTGTTGCGTTTGGCGTAAGAATATGACTAGGAGCAGGCACCACTTATGCGCGATGACGGGCAATATACACGCATCGTTTCTCCAGAAGCTGACGCCGAGCACGGGTAGCGCGAGGATCTTGCTGGGCTGACACAACTTCGTGGCAGCCGAATTCCGAATACTGCATATACGGTGACGGTAGCTATATGAACTTGTCGATAGGTCATCTTGTATATTGTTGTAGCGCAGGCAGAACGAAACGGTCATAGAATATAGATAAGACAACGCACAACGCTGAACCATAGAATAAAGAATCGCTGGCTGAACCACCTGCCAACAGCTGTTAACGTGCGCGATGTCGCACTGAACAAAACCGCCATCGCGCACCCCAAGACAAATCTTAACTAACGTTCTTAAATTAGTAAACGTACATATTATTTGCTTCTAATCAAGAGAAGTCAATAATATTACAGTGTAAACGTTTTATTCACTAAAATAAAAGAATTATGCACCGTGTGTCACGAAACCTGGCAGTAAGCAACCCTGGGCGTCGCACCAGTCGCATTGTTGAAATCGCAATCTTGTGAAATGAGCCCTCTAAAAATCGCCTTGCGACGCGTGCGATAGCACCGATTTTCATCGTTGCAGTCGCAGCATGTAAAACAGCCTTTACAATACGTCAAGAAGTCCAATAGGGCCACTGTTTTAGATGGAGCAGAGGTAGTGTCTCTGCCTCACACGGAGACGTAAAGGGACTCCAAATGTATAAGAGTACTTCTTTTTTTTTTTGAAGTAGAAAAAACTTCCTAAATAGACAATTTCGCCGGTGTAGGCAAAAATATTTTACTTTTGTTTCCGCTGATTATATGTCCATACGCAGCTGAAAAATATTTTGTCTCCTATTATTGCTTTTTTAATTCAAACTGCAAGAAGGAATTATCACTGTGACACTCTGGCATTCGTACTAATTATTGTATTACCAATTCATTTGCATATTATGCTTCTTTATCGAATTATTAAATAAACAAATTAATTAGGCAAGTACAATTGGCCGGTATAATTTTCTTTAAACGAAAGTAAGAACAGAGCCTACCAACTTTTCTAAAACTTTCTTGTAACAAATTATCTTCAAAAAAAGTAATAATACAGCCTACCAACTTTTTTAAAACTTTCTTTTAACAAACTTTCTTCAAACAAAGGTAGAAACAGAGCCTACCAACTTTTTTAAAACGTTCTTTCAACAAACTTTCTTCAAACGAAAGTAAGAACAGAGCCTACCAACTTTTTAAAACTTTCTTGTAACAAATTATCTTCAAAAAAAGTAAAAATACAGCCTACCACCTTTTTAAAACTTTCTTTTAACAAACTTTCTTCAAACAAAAGTAGAAACAGAGCCTACCAACTTTTTTAAAACGTTCTTTCAACAAACTTTCTTCAAACGAAAGTAAATACAAAGCCTACCAACTTTCTTATAACAAGCGGTAAGAGGAAGTAAAAGTACATACGATGTTAATAAAGTTGATAGAAAGTTGGAGAAATTCTAAAGAAAGTCAGTATGCATTTTTGTATGGGACAGAAGAGATATGATCATATAATGCTTGTGTCTAGAGCAGTTTTACAAAAGCACCCTCGAAGCTGTGAAGCTCTGGGTGCAAGACAGAGGGAATGTAGACACTGTGGAAAGGGCGGTTGAATTAGCCGAAGAGTACGCAACGCGTAGAAAGTTGAACGCCGAGGACGGAAGCTGGGACGGTCCAAATGGACCGGGGAAACCATTTCCCTTCAAAAACGGTTCGCAGACAGACAGACAGACGTGGCAGACAGGCAGACAGACGTGAAGGAAAACCCCACAGAAAAGAGCGAGGAGAAAGCTAACGGCGAAACAGTACCAAAAGAGCAGAAAAGAAAATTCGAATCTTTCAGACCAATCCGCTGTTATAAATGCCAAAAACTGGGACATATAGCTATACACTCCGGCAAGCCTAGCGTAGTTTTCTCCTACGTGGAGGAAAAAGACGAGAATACGGAATTTTCAAGTCCATATCTTCACGACCTGCAAGTTAATGGTAAACCACTCCGGGTGCTGCGAGACAGTGCCGCCACGATGGACATCGTCCACCCGTCTTACGGGACGGTAGATGACTTCACCGGAGAAATAGCATGGATCAAGCAGGTTGTAGAAGAACACAGCCTGTGTCTGCCCATGGCCAAAGTCAAAAGCAGTGGACCATTCGGGGAGCTAGAGACTGAGGCTGCAGTTTCCAAATTTGTGTCACTGCAGTACCCTTACATCTTTTTGAAACGTTCGAATCAGTTACTGCGTGACAAAGGGCTTAAACTGGGAGAGGGCATAGTATAGGCGCATTGACGCGAAGCTAAGCTCGTAAAATCGCATCGCAGTCGGCTGAAAATGTACAAGCTGCTCCAGCGGAAGCGCGAAAGGGGATAACTTCAATACCTGAATCGGAGCTAGGCTCGAGAGATTAAAAATCAGTCGAGGACAGCCTGCCAGCTGACCACCTTAATGAGAGCGTATCACTAGAGTGTCAAAGTTCAAGCCTGCAGGAAGAGCAAGCTGACGCAAACGCAAGCGAGACAGGGTCGTTATTATCACCCGCCTCAAAGAACGTTCATAAGCTCTTACGTGTGGATAGAGAGTCACTGACAGCTGAGCAAAGGAATGATGAGAGCTTACCTAAATTACATCACACAGCTAAAAAAGGCATTGCTATGCGCAACGTCACGATACATGGGAGAGGAGGATTGTTGTACCGGCACTACAGAGATCGAAAGGGTAGGATTGTAGATCAGTTAGTCGTACCTATTAAGTGCAGGGAGGACCTTTTGAGTCTCTGTCATGGAAATGGGTGGTCCTGCCACTTACACATAAACAAATCAAAGGAAAGATTGCTTATAGAATACTACTGGCCTGGCTGTTTCAAAGACGTAGAAAACTTTGTAAGATCATGCGACGCCTGCCAGTGCTCTGGTAGACGAGAAGAGACATGAAAAGCTCCACTAAAGGTAGTGCCCTTAATAACAGAGCCTTTCAGACGGCTTGTAATAGACATGGTAGGGCCTCTACCAAAAACAAAATCAGGTTAAAGGTACTTGTTTACCATGCTGTGTCCGGCTACAAAGTTTCCCGAAGCAATTCCTCTGAAAGAGCTCAGCTCCACCGAAGTAGTAGACGCGCTTTCGACAGTGTTTGCACGAGTTGGGTTTCCAGCTGAAATTCAGCCAGACCAAGGGTCAGTATTCACCAGCGCACTGACTTCCAGATTCTTGCAAGCGTGCGGGGTAAAGTTAATACACAGTTCCGTCTATCACCTTCAGTCAAAAAGTGTAGAGAAGAGGCATTCAGTGCTTAAGCGAGTTTTGCGTGCGCTCTGTTACGATCGAGCGCAAGGAGGACTGGGAGAACTGTCTGCCGGCAACTTTGCTTGCTTTGCGAACAGTTTCAAATGAAGCGACAGGGTTCTCGCCAGCTGAACTAGTGTATGGAAAGACACTACCCTACTAGAAAATCCTATTTGTTTTCAAACGGGTTTCATCAAATAGGGTTATGGAACGGGACCCCGTTTGATCCTGTTCAGTCCTGACCCGTTTAAATCCCGTTTGTTCCTGTTTAAACCTGACCCGTTTAAATCCTGTTTAAACCTGACCCGTTTAAATCCTGTTTAATCCTGACCCGTTTAAATCCTGTTTAATCCTGACCCGTTTAATCCCGTTTAATCCTGACCCGTTTAATCCCGTCCTATCTAACTCAGACCTGTTTGCCCCTGTTCAGACCTATTTTTTGCTACATTCATACCAGGTCCTTTCAGAATGGATTGATGTTGCTTAATATAATTTACTCTTTACACCTATTTTGTACACTTGTGTATTTGCGATCAGCATTGAAGAAAAGTAGATCTGCATTAGGTTCGCAACAAGAACGCCACTTTCATATGTAGGTTTGCCTGGTACATTGCTTGATACGAAGATGAACACAATTTTCGGCATAAATTGATTAGCACTACCAACACCGATGTGATAAATCATGAACAAGTTTTGTATGACCCACGAGTACGTTCTCTATGTATGACCTACAAGAAAATGCACCCTGAAGAAGACTGTACCTCATTTTCATATTTACTACAAGTATGCAAATGTAATTCTTGCAAGTTTAGTATATGTTTGATTACTTGTACTCGTCTTAATGCAGTGCTTTTTGCTGTAATGGTTTGTTCACAAATCCACAGTATAGCGTAATTTTGGGGTGAAAATTGTCAGGCAAAGTATTGGCATGTACTTGTAAGTGGAAAAGACAAGTATACTTTACGTAGGTATTTCTGTACACCCACTTGAGCTTTCATTAAGCCTGAAGTCCTCCGGCTTAAATAAAAGCATGTCATAAATGTCCCAAGCACTGTTTATTGGACCTTCTAACGGTATTTCGATGCATCCAGTCTGCCGAGAGAAGACCGCTGGAGTGGGTTGCTTGGGTGAGAGCGAGCAGGCCACCTGAAAAAGTAAAGCCAATAATTTATCTTGACTCATGCAACAGGTTAGCACATAGGCAAATTCGCCTATGTTTTCACAGATAAGAAAGGTTCAGCATTCCGGTCATAGAAGATAATGAATAAATCTTATTGAAAAATATGTGGTTTCATGCACTGCCTATGTTTCAAGGGAACATGGATTACTGTGGGAGAATAAGCTGTCATAATTAGCAGGCGATTGAAGCAAGTCTTATAGGAAAAAGATGGACACATCGTTTGAGTAAGGGGGGACACCCCACTTAAATTTTCATTTTTTATTTGTGGCCACAATTTGATAAAACTTCCATCACTTATGTATTTTGACATGCTGATTTCAAATATTCAATTGGTTTTCCCATGCAACAAGTACTTTTCAAAATATAAGCAATTCATGTTTTTTTGTATGGACTAATTTGGAGGCAAGTTCTCTCTACAATGCTGGCTGTTAATGAAGGAGACTGGCACATCAAAATGATGTTGAATGATCAGAGCTTGCAGTGCTACAAGAATGAATGTTCTAAACTGATTTATGCCGAAGTTACAGCATGTCAAACTTTTGTAAGCAGAAGGCATTAGTGAAACCCTGGAGAAATTATTACTTTGTCAAAATTTCTGTAATGATATTTGTGCACATTTTAAGCCTACTGCACTCCCAATTTGTCCACCTTTCTGACGAAAAAAGAATTATTGCAATAAGATGAGTAGAACCAGAGATATTGTCACTCCAAAACTACACTACCATAAAAAATGTCGTTTTGAGAAAACGAGAAAAAACATTTCAGGACATGTTCATGGTGATTACGGCAAATGCTTGAATACTAAATTGATCAAGGATGATACAGGGGTCTAACCAGGCAAGAAAAACTTTCGCTTCTTTAAGGGGGGACACTAATTTAAATAATGTTCATGATGTTTTCTATCAATATTCATGAAGCTTTCCATTCTTGTTAAGTCTTTTGTGCTGATTTCAAATATGTAATTTTTCCAATAGGCCATTTAGTTCTGAAGATAAATGAAATTCATTGTTAATAATTTGCAGAAACAATAGGGGAATAAATGCGCTACGAAATTCGTACTGGCACATGCCTGGGTACTAGAAAACATAAGGAACATAATGGTAGGAATACTATTGATATATCAAATATTAGTAATTTTATAGCAATTCAATCTTTACTGCTCGAATTGTGGCTACCCTACTGTCTGATCTAAAGCAGAATTGAAAATTTATAAAGCATAAATTCCAAAATCTGACCCTACATTGTGTACAAGTGAAAAGTCGGTGTTTTGAGAAAACGAGAAAAAAAGGATTACATTCACTTATAATCAAAAGTACAAAAATAATTTTGCATTATTTTGCAGTGAAAGTGGCTAAAAGCCACCAGGAATGTAGTCGCTCTGACCACGGCCACCCAAATGCGGCAAAAACATCGTTTAGCGCCGTTCGCCGATTCCCGGTGGCTTGCATCGCGCGCGCGGCAAGGTTGTCGTTCACGCGGGTCGAGCTCCATGCCGACGCGATATCGCCGCAACACGCGCACGTGATAACGATCTTTACGGCGAGGCCAGATTACCGTTCGCTTTTGCCAACTGCGACGCTGCCGCCGCACACCTTGCACTTGACATCAGTCCGTTCACGGAGTCCTACTGAGGATAGCGAAGCCTGCCTCGGCGTCGACTGGCGCGGCTGCAACGCCGTCGGCGCGAGCGAGCAAATCCAACACCCGCATTGTTGCTGGCGTTGACGCAAGAACTCGAAGTTTTTTTGAGCATTCATCTCCCTCTGCAACATTGCAGTGTCACGCCGAGCGCGGGCGCTGTCCGTAACGATTTCACTCATTTGTGAGCTGGCTAGGCCTACTTCGGCATCGTCCGCGGTTTCGGCATCATTTGCGGTTGGCGGCGAGCTACTCTCGATGCTTTCAGAAGGAATGGGGCGCTTTTGAAAGTTATAAGCTGATCGCTTCTTCATTTTGCCGAACTTGTGCCTCGTGGCGAACTTTCCCGGTGGATCGGACATCGTTGGGCATATGCCAACAAACCTACGAGACGCGCAGTCGCGTCGCCTGCGGAGTGGAGCAGACGATGGGAACCTCGCGCAGCCAACCACAGCACGCGTTTTTGGTCACGTGCGCTAGTCAACGAATCGGATCGCGCGTTCGGGCTTTTCTTTCTCCCCGGATTTCAACGTCACTGGCGTACCGACGGAGTCACTTTTGGCGGGAAATTAAAGAAGGAAAGCTCCTCTTTCCAACGAGACCAAGATGGCTGCGATCGCGCGCGTAGAAAAACAGCTACGCGCCGCGATAAAAAGGGCTGTTTTTGCGCGGAATTCAGCTCACAGTGATGTTATAAATTGATATTGCGGACGAAATACTCTTCCCTTAGATTCGAAACTTTGTGAATTAAAGGAATATTAGTTGTAGATATCGAAAATTTCTTTTTCAAAAAATCGATTTTTTCGCGATTTTTTCGCCGCAAAGAGCCGTGTCCCCCCTTTACTAGTATTGAAGCAACAGAATACAAACATGAAATACCTTTAAAAACAACACCGACAGGTTGAGATAATAAATTATTCAGAAACTAAACCCTTCTGCCAGCAAAATACCGTAATGTACTGGCTTTGACATTAAGCTGCTCAGGCAGAGGGCACGGGATTGAATCCCGGCCACAATGGCGGCATTTAGATGGCAGGGAAATGCCAAAACCCCTATGTAAGGTCTATTGGGTACACGTTAAAGGAGACTAGGTATCCTGCCAACTTGAAGTTATAAAAACTGGGGTAAATTTCGAGATAAGCAAACTTACAAAAGTACAAGGCCCTGGCCATGCGAAGACCGTATAAAGCCTTTTAAGGTAGGTGCCAGCAGCCGCTAAATTTCTTGCAAAAGCCAAATATAGCAGAAGCGGTATTTTTCCGTAGATCACTTTTGCAAGGTATTTTACAATTTGACACCCTACATGTTGGGCATCTACGGGCAACAGCAATTCTGGCACAGATCATAGCAAACACTGTTGCACCTAGGTATACATAGACATATAGGTATAGGTACAGTCGCCGACTGATTTTCCGGACATGATTACTTGGTCTGCTTCACGGCACTGCCATTCTCCCCATGGACCATAATGTATAACAACTTCCGAATATTCGGACGCCTTGCAACCTCTCGTCTGATTTTTCAGACACTCCTTGAGCCAACTTGATCGAGAGCACCATGCACCGACTCTGACCGTTGCATGGTTCTACTTGCTGAACGCCATTTTTGTTTTGAACGGAGCCTCCTTGGTGCCCCACGAAGTGGCGCTACTGCGAATCCCTGCTCATCATCATCGTTTCTGCCTGGTTTGTAGCTACAGCAGTTCTGGTCTCAGCTTAGTATGCGATGTCAAGACAATCCAGCAACTGATTTGTTTGTTTCTTCGTGCGCGACGCTGCAAGTAGGCCAGGTTTTTTGTTTGTGCAACTGATGTCGGCGTGACGATGTTTGACGAAGCAAGATGGGCCAATTCATTTCACTAATATTTAGAATAGCTACCTGTAAGCACCACCTACCTTTCAACAACATTTGCAAAGCAAAAAACCTCATCCTGAAAATCTGCACATGAAGACATCGGTAGCATCATCAGCGTGGGGCCTCAAGATAATTCGGCAAGCCAAGAAATTACTGACAGCACGAGTGCAATCATGCCAACAGGAAATCAGTGGCTGAATAATGCACCTCCTACCACTTGGTAGACAGTGCATTTTCGCAAGGCCCTAACTACGGCAGATCATTGTTCAGGAGTTCCCGAATGCACAACTCTATGCCATTTTCACGCTGACTCTAGGGAAGCACCTCTGCACAGTTGCAAGAAAAAAAGCTAGATGCCCCAAGAGAAATGAGCCCACTCAAGCCATGGAAGTTATGTTTACCTTGTCTTCCTACAGCTACTCTAAACCTAGGACTGCTGTTTTGCACAAGGGAACAAACGTCAACATTGGTGCCTCGCCCAACACAAGTGGTCTGCGCCGTAGAAGGCGCCATCAGTCAGCCCACAGATTAGGCCCACACCAGTGCTGTCAGTGTGCTGCACAAATTGCAGAAGCACAGCCTACAAGCTTGTCTGCCTTAGTGTGATCGCAATAATGAACGAAAACCAACGAATCAAGTTTGTTTCGTGCTGAGAACAGTTGCCTCATGCTAGATTTTCCTACAATTCTTTCTAAGCACAGATAATGCGTGGTTTGTTGTGTAGGCATGTAAATAATGAAAAGGCCTGCATCACTATCTCTGAAAAAAATCATGTAAGAAAGCACGTACCAGTACACAGGTGCAGTGTCTATCACATACCATTTCATGCAGTAGAGGCTACATCGGATAAACCGGCCAATGTATAAATGACTGGCAGCGTGACCAAGCAAACTTGATGCGAGGGTCAGTTAGCAGTGGTAGTGCACTACTCTCGGTGCACATGCACCTATGTTTGAAAGCTGCTTGATCGTGACAAAATATAAAGACAAAAGCACTGGAGAGATATCTGAGGCTTTTCTTATATGTATAACGAGGAACCTAGCACTAGCTCCCCATACAGAGAATTACTAGACAGTGAGACTGCTTCTTATCATTGTAAAACAAGTGTCACACTCACCACGTGATGCGTCCTTTTCGTTTCTGTGCGAACAATATGTATTCAGATCTATTCTCCCCCTTTCACCTTTTGCACAATATTACTGTGCGAGCTTTAATACTGAACTGTTAGTAGCACTCTGTCCTGTTGCCTCCTTTCTTTCCTTGTGAACTGTGTGCTAAATACGGCTTTTTTTGGTGAAAGAGTGCTACTTTAACGCATAAACTAGCGCCATGGCACTTTGCAATAAAGGACTGTTATAATTCTCTAAAAATATGTCCATGCAGAACAGTGTCAAAAGAACACCTTAAAGAAAGAACATCTATCATAAAGACCAATCCTTGCCTTTTTTCCTTAACATAATTTTCAATACTGATATTGAAGTACAAGCTCACCATATTATATCACCTTGTCAATGAAGCAAGGCACAATGGCGCCCAACTGTCGCGGGACCAACTTGGATGTGGAGATCAGCGCAGATCAGCAACATAGCATGGTCTGCTTACACTTCTTCTCCAGGTCCAGCCATACCTATAGCAGTTATAAAACAACTGAGCTTAGAATCACAAGCGAAACAATACAAAAAGTGACACTGAACAAAGCAACTTTCGTTAGGCATAAATAGGATCGAAATGCTGACATTATGCACATAAGTAACTTCACTTTGAGCAACAAAGCATGCAATTTAAGAAAGATTATATGTATGAGCTATCTATGTGAGAAAGATTAATTGAACGCCCTCTATTTGCTATACCCCTCCCCTTATGCATGGATGTCTCCCTGACTGAGTGAGCTGGGCTGATCCCAGGTATAGTGTAATTAAAGGGTGTCACTTGGTGGGCCAATCCCGATACCATTGCATGACTTGTACAATAATTTTAATGTGTATTGTAATGCTGGCCATCCTGCAGGCACTGCAACATTACAGCACCCATAAGGCTAATGGTATTACCTGATAAGGTTAACTAGTAAGTGTCCCCAGAAGCATAACTCGGCATGTATACTCGAAGGCCATTATTATAAGAGAAGCAATAGCAGAGGTGAAGCTTTATCCTGTGCCATATGCAAAATGGCCGAGCACGCCCAGCTTTTGGTTACATTCTCACTTGTGACCACTGCAACAGGCTGACTGACATGCGTAACCAGCAGTTTGTAGGACCACATTTTCATAACCTGCAATTTTTTTTTACATCTGAAGAGATCAGCCTCAAGCTCCATGCTGCGCTGCACTCAAGAAGCATTATAAACTGGCAACATTTAAATGCTATGCTGCATGGTTTGTTGCATGCTTTAGGAATTTAGTTATTTATTATACACATAGCTCATAGGCTCCAGTTGGAGTATTGCATGAGGTGGCAAGAAAACAAATTCTGAACTAACCAGGAGAACGTTCAACAAAACAAGTCAGACCAAAGAAAGAAAAATAACATACTCTCATAATGGGACTATGTATCTGGCAGCTAGCTTATAAAAAAGGCAATTAGGAATGTTTTACTACTGGTAGCGCTTTAGGGGATGGAATGTAGAATTCCAAGCATCATACACTTTGAAGCCACCTTTCGTGGCTTTTTGTTTTGAAGTCCTATTCTCTGTAATATTATAGAAAGGAGTACCCCCTCCCAAATAAAACAAAGAAAAGCATGTAATGCACAGTAATGTAACACAATAATGTAATGCACAACAGTGAATACTTAGAAAAATGTAATTAAGAACATGGAGTCTATGTGGGCACAGATGTTAGAAGTCTACATGAAAGCATAATAATAAAGGTGGGCAGAGCATTTATGCTTTTGTCGGGCAACCGGCAGCAAGACATACAGGTAAAAGGCATGCCTCACAACACAGTCCCTAAAAATATGTCACAATACAGTGAGTAGGTATATCATGCTTATCTACAATAGCCCCTAATTATATTTACCTCAGAGGGGGCTACCTATGTAACTTGATCAAACTGAAGGTGGGCCAAATTCTAAATATACGATTCAAGTAGACAGAAAATGAACGTTATGAATATGGCATCTACAGCAAAAGTGTTGTACAATATCGTTGTACATTATGTCATACCTGCCAACCTGTGAACATAATATTTTGTAAAAATGCTGCACACACTAAATTCTTTGTTGGGGACATAGCACACATTATTTTAAAGCTTGCTCTCAGCACCCCCATTGTTGCATACACACACACATTATTAATAAAGGGAAAATCGCACATCCACCCACTCGTAGCAATTGCTACAAAAGAAACCCGTACGGATTCCTCCAAAGGAAAGCCTCACAGCTGAAAAAAAGAAACCGTCCAGGTCCGGGACTCAAACCCGGGACCACCGTCTTTCCGGGACAGCCGCTTTGCAATCTAAGATAACCAGGCGGCTGGCAGATGGCCGGGCGAATTTGTCGACAACATGAAGCAAAGGCAAGGGTCTGACGTAATAGTTCTGCGGAAACGCGCAAGGTGTAGAGAGGTAATTAATAAAGGGGAAAAAATATTACGTCAAACCCTTGCCTTTGCTTCGTGTTGTCAACTAATTCGACTTCGCCCTGCCATGTGCTAGCCACCTGGTTATCTCAGATGGTAGAGTGGCTGCCTCGGAAAGGTGGTAGTCCCGGGTTCGAGTCCCGGACCAGGACGAATTTTTCTTCAACTGTGCGGCTTTCCTTTTGAGGAACACATATGGGTTTCCTTTGTAGCAAATGCTACGAGCGGGCGGATGTCTGATTTTCCCTTGAATAATTACTTCTCTCCACCTCGTGTGTTTGCGCAGAACTATTACATCACGCACACATTATCAACCATTATTTAACTTGTCGTGCAGCACAAAAAGCAGCAGCGAACTTGAAACCAGTAACTGACAAATTTGTTTTTTTTTTTAGATTACAGAGCTTTCTCAGCGTGCTTGCTGCTGCCGCTTTACGCTGCTTCATGAATTTATCTGACCAAACTTCCCTAAAGCAAGTGCCCCTCTGATGCTCTTGTTAGAGATATTGCATCGCTAATAATAAACCAGTACAAGTACCATTACAATTAATTTTTTACATGCATTTTAACAATGTCATGCCCTTAATCTCTCAACAGCTTTAAAACATCTTAACCAACACAACTTCATTGTCTTTCTAAAGTGACATTGAAAAAATTGTAAAATGAGCCCACATTTGTAAACCCACGAAAAATTCAGGAGAGTTTCCAAACATGGATGATACGAACAAAATCTGTAGCTCGTGTAAGTGACAGCGACTGCTTTGCACACACCTTGTCACAGCATGCATATCAGGTACTTTGTCGTGCTGTTGAGGCTGCAGAAGTGCCGCAGGTGCATATGTGGAGGTGCCTCTGGTTCACAAAATCTTGCCATCCCTAAACAATAATAAATGCTTAATTTATTGTAATCCCTGCTGAAACTGCAAACTTGTGATATAAAAAGATCACGTCATATTTTGAAAAAAGTCTCATACAACCAGTTACATGAAGCTGCAACTGGTTGTGCAAATATCTGACCGTAACATCACAGGCGGTTAAATAACACGTAAATCGAACTGTAGCAAACATGAATCTACTATGAAAAGGTTCACACAAACGTACAGCTGTATAACGTGAAATGTGAATTGTACTATCGAAAAATTCCTTAGGACATGAAAAGCGTTCCAAAACCTAATTTGTTTATGCGGCGCAACAAAGCACTGCTCCCAAAGGACGATGCGCTCAAAATTACAACAGACCACCTCTGTTTCTGGAGAGACAATACAGAAAAGAGAAAGATTTTTCGATTAAAAAGAAACATTGCTTTTGTAATTTCGGCTTCTCTGCAAGATCGGAACCCTTTACAAGTACACGAAAACACACAGGACACTAATACACGTCATCTGACGACACTCTATAAACAGAAGAATTTCCATACAAGCTGAAAATCTGGCCATGCGTCGACGAAGAAATCGGGTGCTATCTCGCGCAGCTGTTAGCTGTGAAGACGACACATCGACGTACTACTTCTGGAAATGCCTATACCATTTCTTAATGAAAAATTATGTACACAAACAGTAACTTTCTTTGCTTGAATTTTTGTGCCCATTCAGATCAAAGAACCACCCGCGCTAGCGTGCTTCATAGGTGAAAGTAAATAAACCACAGATAGAGCTGTTGGTAACATGAATACGTTTTAGGGCAATTTCCATGGAACTTTTTGCTAAATGTGCACTGCGACATGAACAACCATTTCAAAAGCACATTTATAATTCTTGCTGCTTTACTCATTCGGATTCGGTTGTTGTACGGATCTTGCGATACGTACAAGAACGCACACTTCACGAACCATAGACAGGAAGAATGCGCGCAAGCGCCGGACTTACCTTTCTAGGCGTACTCGGAAAACGCTCCTTTTAGCGTCACAGGTGCCGCGGCATCGACTGCACCAACGGTCCTTCCGGTGCACACACTGTTGAATTGCGGATCAACTACAGGACGTAAGAGCACAATTTTCACCAAATTCTTCCGTACAGTGTGATACGATGCGAGAGTGCCAGAGGAGGAGATCCTTTTCGTGAGCCCGGAACAAAGAAAGTGGCGAAGGCTCATACCTTCGACATCGGCGCACCACACGAAGGATACTGCGGGCTACATTACGCGGTCCCAGTGGTTTTGTGATTCTCAATGAATACAAAATGCACCACAATTACTCTCGGCACAGCGTACACACAATTAAACAACTGCATCGGACGGCGTCAATGCAGCGCGCACTCACATGTAGCTAAGGCTGAAGACGGCAAAATAATATCACCTGTAACTTTACCGGCGCTACCTGTGCTGCCATCTGTAGGCAGCCACCGAAAGCGACCGTGCTTTCGGTGATCTCATGGATGGTGACGGCGTTGTATTTCGGTGTTATGCGAGTCGTACAGCGTCTTGTACGACGTGTTTCAGCAACGTTGCTTTTAATAGAGAGGACAGCAATCTGCGTATACGCCGTATAGACGTCTCACCCACTTGAATAACACAACAGGAAATTTTCAGTCTGTCGTATTTTGGGACGTTGTGACTGTCGTTCTGTTCTCTGTAGTGTGACGTCTTGTAGTCGAAAATTCTGTAGCTTCTGATCAATATATTTGATTAAAAATTGACAGAGACCTCTTTAAGGATAAGAAAAATTATTAATACAAAAAAAAAGAAAGTAGAAAAAAAAAAGCTTTCGCGCAGGATTCGAACTGCGGACCTCACGATTCCGAGACAAGCATCTTACCACCGCACCACGCCAAACACGCCCACACCTCGACTAGGCTAGCAATATAAATCTCTCTCTGGGTTGCTGTTTACATTTACATTTTAAAAGCCAAGATGCGCTTTCACTTCACCGGTCGCGTCAACTGCCGTATCTCTATATGCGCAAAAGTGTTGTTACCATCGACAGGTACATCGTGGCATGCTAGAACATCAATTTTGCTGTAACGATATCCATATTTAATAAGAAATTCAGAAATAGACAACGGTGACCGGGGACACTGAAGGTTTTTACTGCTAATTTCGACAGTTGTCTCTTGCTCTTTACACTTTCGAGCTCGCATATAATTCGTGCGTTCAATGCAAAATAGCTACATAAACACTCGTGGGTGAGTCTTGATCCGGACAGTATACTGGCTTCTCACGGCAGCGCTGTACCAGATTAATGAGACCCGAGCGAGAAAGCTTTTCACGCAACTTTGTGAAACAATCCAAAACTTCTTTTCCGCTTCGCATAAGCTTGTGCAGTATTTCTCGGAAATTAACTAATGTGTCAGTGTAACCGCACATGTAAGTCCACAGGACTGTGTGCCCCATCTTACCAAATAAAACAAAGCGGATACGCAGCCATTCCCGCAGATGGTATGATTTTGATCAGCGGCCGATTTTGAGGAGGCCGGTAGCGCGTTGCTGGTGCCGCATCGTCACGGCACAATTATAACAATTGGCCACGTCGACTTTAATACCGGTGTCGGTGCTATCAGTATTGCCGGCTTCAGAGAAGCACGATTGAATACCGCGCAAGAGAAAAGTGCAGTGTACACCACCGATGCGAAGCTGACATTTTAAAGGGCCGCAACGGAAAGTGCTTCTGTTGCGACTTCAGAACTCTTGGCCGTCGCGACCGAATGTTTCTGTTGCGACGTCAGAATTGCTGTCGTAACGCCAGAAATGTCTGTCGCAGCTACAGAAACGTTAGGAACTTCTGTCGTACAACAGAAATTTCTGTATTTGCAGCAGGAATTCCTGTTGTCTTTTTCAACTGGGCAGGACCGGGAATCGGTTTGAAATTCGCAGCTATCATATCGCAGTTTGGTCTGTGAATGTTCCGAGGTGTTCACGCAATTTCTGTAGAGCTTGATAATGGCCCAATTTAGCACTAGGGGTTAAATTGTCAGGATGTCGAACAATAAAAAAGCTCCTCCCCAGTTATATTCAAGCATTAAACTGGTATGCATGATGCCATCCAGTATAGTTGCCACAAAGCTCCAGATTAAACCAGCTTTTGTGACAAACAGGCGACCCTATATGGTGCCACTGCATCCAGTATAAGCCAGTTTAGTTGCAAACAGGGCTCCTGTTAAGACCCATTTCTGCGTGAACTGGTCATGCCTATACCTGCTTGCATGCCAAACGGGACCCCGTTCAGACCTGTTCGTGTGTGAACTGGTCCTGTTTATACCTCTTTGAATGCCAAACGGGACCCCATTCAGACCTGTTCGTGTGTAAACTGGTCCAGTTTATACCTGTTTGAATGCCAAACGGGACCCCGTTCAGACCTGTTCGTGTGTAAACTGGTCCAGTTTATACCTGTTTGCATGCCAAACGGGACCCCGTTCAAACCTGTTCATGTGTAAACTGGTCCTGTTTATACCTGTTTGTTGCTAAACAGGTCCCTGTTAGAACCAGTTTAAACCTGTATAACCCAGTTTGAATTTAAATAGGATTTTCCAATAGGGTACGTTCTCCACTAAGAATGTTAAGGGAGAAGTGGGAGCAATGAGGAGAGGTGCAACGGTGGTCGAATACGTGCTAAATCTGCTGGAATGGCTAAGCGCAACCCTAGAACTAGTCGAAAAGAACATGGGAGTAGCTCAAAAGAATGCCGAATTCTAGTACGACAAGAATACGAGGCTTCGTACGTTTAACCCCGGAGACCAGGTAATGATCATCAAGCCTTCAAGAAAGAACAAGCTTGAAGTCCACTGGGACGGCCCCGTTAAAGCGTTGCACAAACTTTCAGATACTAACTATGCTCTGAAAATGCCCTGTCGCAGGAAGGAGGCGAGGATATATCATTGCAATTTGATGAAGCCGTATGTAGAGGGTAGCGGAGTCGGTAACTATACCATCAAAGAGCACAAGGGCACTAGTACCAAGTTTATGGAGTATAGGGCGACCTCCAACTCTGAAATCGGCCTAGAAGAATTAGTAAAACATTCCGTAAGCTCGCACGCTCTAAGACCCGAGCAGCTAGAGGCCCTAAAATGGGTGTTAGGGGAATACATCGACAGGTTCAGCGATCGGCCAGGTAGAACCGAACTAATAACTCATGAAATAGAGCTGACATCAACCAAACCCGTAAGATCAAAGCCTTACAGGGTGTCTCCAAGACAAAGAGAAATTATGGAGGCAGAGATACAGTGCATGCTAGAGCTGGGAGTTATTGAACCCTCTGAGAGTGACTACACGTCCCCGGTAATACTGGTAGAAAGCCCCTCGTCCGTGTGTTGATTACAGGAAGTTAAATGCCATCACTAGGTATCAGATGCACCCGATACCCAACATTGAGGAACGAATTTATTTTTATTTTTATTTTTATTTACCATACTGTTAGTCCCACTGGGACTGTTACAGGAGTGGATTTATCAGCAAGATACAGGAATACAGTATACAGTACATAATACGCCAGTTACACATCAAGCGGGCAACAATACAAACAGTATACAGTACAGCACCGTAATACGCCAGTTACACACCGAGTACCCCAGCTACACACCGAATTGAAAGAGTAAGCGCTGCTAAATACATTTGAACTATAGATCTCGTGCGGGGGTACTGGCTAGTTCCCCTGTCAGAAAGTGCCAGCCACTATGCCGCATTCATCTCACCTGTAGGCACTTTTCGCCCTCTCGCACTCAGCTTCGGGCAGAAGAACGCGCCTTTTAGCTCCTCTAAGTTAAGGGATATTGTCCTAAAGGACTTGCAGGAGTTCGCCTTGCCATGTCTAGATGATGCAGCAATTTTTTTCGGACAGCTGGGAACAACATTAAGACTTCTTTCTGAGTGAGTTGGTGCATACTTGACATAAAAATTACAACAGCGCAAACACATGCAACCACAAAGTACCAAGGACGAGACACAAGTTGGTACTTTGTGGTTGCATGTGTTTGCGCTGTTACAATTTTTATATCAAGCTGGGAACAACTATCGCCCCTCAAACAGGTGTTCTTATGGTTCGGGGAGGCCGGCTTAACGATGAAAGCGGGAAAGTGTAGATTTGGGTGTTCGCAGGTTACTTATCCGGGCCATGTTGTCGGCCAGGGCATGAGACGGCCGGCCGAGCTGAAAATAGCTACGATTGGAGAATTTTCTCAGCCGCGCACGAAAACAGACCTTCGTTCATTTTTGGGACTTGTGGGGTACTATCAACGGCACATTCTGGATTACTCGCAAATGGCAAGTCCATTAATGGACGCCCTCCGAAAGGCAGCAACGAGTAGCGTACACTGGAATAAGGACCAAGGAAACGCATTCCAAAGTTTGAAAACGCTATTATTTTCTCGTCATGTGCTTCGCGCGCCAGACTACGCAAAGGAATTCATAGTTCAATGCGACGCAAGCGACATTGGTATGGACGTGGTGCTTAGGTCGGCGACGATAAAGAGGAGCATCCTATCCTCTATGCCAGCCGTAAAGTAAATGTAAGAGAGGAAGCCTACAGCGCTTCTGAGAAGGAATGCGCTTGTTTAGTTTGGGCCGCCGAGAAGTTGTCATGTTGCTTGTACGCAGCGAAGTTCATCTTCGACACCGACCACTGTCGTTTGAAGTGGCTCAATCAAAAGTCACACAAAATGGCCGCTTGCTCCGATGGAGCCTCTCTTTCCAAGAGTACAACTTCTCCGTAAGATATCAGAAGGCAAAGTTGCATAGCAATCCGGATGGTTTGAGCAGGCTAATTTGAATTCTGCGTTTTTTGGTCCCGCCGAAATTTTGGGGTTACTAGTGTTAGTTTTGTTAATGAAGATCCCCTCTCATTTAGCAGGATTCCCTCTATGATTGCTGAATTCGTCAGCAAGAAATTGCTTTAAAAAAATGGCAGAGCGAAATGCAGCTTTTTTTGTTTCTGCAGTTATGTTTTCTTTGAAGCCTAGCGGTTCTAAAGTGACAGCCAATGTACGTCATCTCGGTGCAGAACCGTGTTGTGGGGTTCATTTTGCAGTTGTCTGTCCTTGTTGGATGTTTTGGGGCGGTGACATCAAGACACAAGTGGTTATTGCGCGAATACGTCACCCCCTGGCCACCAGCCGTTCTCTTCCTGCCCAGTGGTTATCAGCGCTGGACAGTCCAGACTTTCCGGGCCATGGAAGCGCTGTTAAGAACGGCTCAGCTGAGGTGGAAGTGTTGCCAGCCAGTTGCGACGACGGCGGCGTCAACTTTCAAGGAACGCTACAGTTAAGCTATGTTCACACTGCGGTCGTAACGCGCGTAACAGCTCTTTCGGCGTATGGAACGTAACGGCTGTAAAAAAAGTTACGGCAGTTAAGCCGGTACCTTTGTTCATATTTACTGCTGCGTAAATTACGGCTTTTACAACAGGCCAATCAAATTTGGAGCTGCAGAATCGACGTCACCAGCGGTCCAATATGGCTACTGTCAATATGCGAGCGCTGGCCGAGATCGAAGAAATTCACGCTCAAAACAAACTTATAGTCATGTATTCAATCACCCAAAGAAGACGAAGGCGACGCAGAAGGGTTGGGGAGCAGCAAGTATTTTTCGACAGGGCCGTGGACAGCGATTTTCACAACCTTTTCGCCAAGCTCCGAGTTGGTGACGCTGTGATGTTTCATAACTTCATGCGCATGTCACCCCAGCAGTTCCCCTTTCTTGAAAACCTAGTGAGACCACTCATCAAAGTTCGAAGCACACATCTGCGGCCATCGATTTCCTTGGCGGATAAACCGGATGAACTGAAAATAGTCTCGCAAGGCCCACTGAACAAATTTTCACGAACACAGCCAACCTAATCGAGCGCACGGAATGGCGGAATGGCACTTCCCGCGCCCGGACCTGTCTGCAGACGGGAGCACGGAAGTGTCGTCACCGGTTGTTGAAAACTGAAAGCTTATCGGTTATTGGCTGTGTCGCAACGGTCGTAATATCACAGTCGTAAATGTTGCCGACCCTTTAAGACTCTCACCCACGATTTTTGCGTGATTTGCGCACGTTGGTACCTTTACGTTCGCAGTCTGAACTAGACGCATACGCTTGTTGCGCTTCCACTTACGCATGTTGCGAAAAATCGGCGCCTTACGAACGCAGTCTGAACATAGCATTACGCTCAAGCCTCCTCGCCGTTGTGACTGAATGAGTTCGACGAAGCAGGCTTTGTGCCGCCACACGACACCGCCAATCGGGTCGGCCGCGAGCGGTGGAGTTGCCGCGGGAACGTCGTCGGGAAACCCTTCCCACGCGCCGACCAAGACGCAGGACAATGGCTACCCGGCTGCGCTGCGAGGGTCAGCTGCGAGTTCTACGAAGTCCGTGTGACGTCGGTTCCGGACCGGACCGTGAACCAGTATGTGTGCGCGTGTGTGTAAGCCGTCCCGGGGAGAGGCGGCGTGTTTACAATGACTGGACGAACGTTTCCGTCTCCTTGGAATCAATTGGGGGACTGAGTGTTTATAAGCCGCTGTTGTGCGGATGCTCGACACACTTTTTAAGCAGTCATGGTAGACTTAGACACTCTCTCAAGCAGTCGTGTTAGAGTGACGTACGTTCTCTCGCAGTCATGCTAGACTGATTAACCCATATTCCTCGTTTTCAATGAGAAGCACTCCTTCCCTTCATCAACGTCCTCAGCGTGGACGGCATGGGCCAGCTACCTTCTAATTCATGCCTGACTCCAATCTTGACAACGGGTTACGAGCGATGGGATTAAGCCCCCAATCCTGACAGCGTGCGTAAAAGGGTTTCAGACGCTTTAGGTGCGCCACTTCAGATCGTGCGCGGCGCCACTCTGACTGCGAAATGCTATCTGGCACGGCCTCATAGTCCAGCTCGCCAACACGTCGGGTACCTTGTAGGGTCCGAAATAGCATGGCAATAGTTTCTTACTGAGTCCCCGTCGGCGTACTGGGGTCCAAATCCAAACGTAGTCGCCCCGCTGGTACTCGACAAAGTGTCGTTGGGGGTTGCAGTGTCGGCTGTCGGTCCTCTGTTGATTCTTGATCCGCAGGCGTGCGAGCTGTCGGGCTTCTTCAGCGCGCTAGAGAAAGGTGGCGACGTCAAGATTCTCTTCGTCGCTTACGTGCGGCAGCATGGCGTGGAGAGTAGTGGTCGGATTCCTGCCGTAGACCAGCTTGAATGGCGTGACCTGTGTTGTTTCTTGCACCGCCGTGTTGTAAGCAAAGGTTACGTACGGCAGGACCGCGTCCCACGTCTTGTGCTCGACGTCGACGTACACTGCAAGCATGTCGGCGAGGGTTTTGTTAAGGCGCTCCGTGAGACCCTTCGTCTCCGGGTACTGGCAGTTGTCTTCCTGTGGCTTGTCTGGCTGTATTGCAGAATGGCTTGCGTGAGCTCTGCGGTAAAGGCCGTTCCTCTGTCGGTGATGAGGACTTCTGGGGCACGATGTCGCAGCAGGATGTTCTCGACGAAAAATTTCGCCACTTCGTCTGGGCTGCCTTTTAGTAGAGCTTTCATTTCAGCCAAGCGGGTGAAATAGTCCGTCGCCACGACGATCCATTTATTCCCGGATGTTGACGTCGGAAATGGTCCCAACAAATCCATGCCGATCTGCTGAAATGGTCGGTAAAGGGGTTCGATCGGCAGTAGTAATTCTGCAGGCCTTGTCGGTGGTGTCTTGCGTCGCTGACAGTCTCGGCATGTCTTGAAGTAACGGGTGATGCCGGTGGTCAGACGCGACCAGTAATACCTTTGCTGTATCCTCGACAGCATCCGGGGGAAACGAGGTGCCCAGCGGTTGGATCGTCATGTAGGGCGTGGAGTACTTCTGGATGCAGCGCTGACGGAACAGCAAGAAGGTAGCTGGCGCGGACTGGCGAGCAGTTCTCCTTCACCAGCAGGTTGTTTTGTAGCACGAACGAAGACAATCCGCGCTTAAATGCCCTAGGGAGAACATCGGTGTTCCCTTCCAAATACTCGACGAGGTCTTTTAGCTTCGGGTCTGCTCATTGCTGTTTAGTGAAGTGTTCCGCGCTAATTATTCCGAGGAAGGCGTCATCGTCCTCGTCTTCTTGCGGCGGGGGATCGAGGGGGGGCGCGTGAATGGCAATCGGCGTCAGTGTTTTCCCCCGGACTTGTAGATCACCGTGACGTCATATTCTTGCAGTCTGAGGGTCCACCTTGCCAGGCGTCCTGAAGGGCCCTTTAATTTAGCTAGTGAACACAACGCGTGATGGTCGCTGACGACCTTGAATGGCCTGTTATTCACATGTCGTAGCTTAGGTACGTATATAGGTAAGAACGGAATTTTGCTGTAGCCCAAATGATGGCGTGGCATTCCTTTTCAGTCCTAGACTAATTGCCTTCCGCTTTTGACAGCGACCGGCTAGCATAAGATATCACCCGTTCAAATCCGTCTTTCGTCTGGTCTAGGACGGCACCGAGGCCTAGGGTACTGGCGTCAGTGTGGATTTCGGTAGGGCGTCTTCGTCGAAGTGTGCAAGTATTCGCGGTGACTGCATGCGTCGTTTGAGTTCTTGAAATGCGTTGGTCTGTGGTGTCTCCCACTTGAACTCGATGTAACATTTGGTTGGATGTGTTAGCGGCTCAGCGATGCGTTAAAAGACCTTGACAAAATGCCTATAGAAGACACACATGCGAAGGAATCTGCGCACTGCCTTCTTGTCGATTGGCTGCAGGAACTATGCGATGACAGCTGTCTTCTGCGAATCGGGGCATAATCCTTATTTGCTAATGACTTGGCCTAGGAACAAAAGCTCATTGTAAGCAAAGCGGCCCTTTTCCTGCTTCAGAGTGAGCCCTGATGACTTGATCGCCTCTAACACTGTCGCAAGCCGCCTAAGGTGATCGTCGAAATTTCCGGCGAAGACAACGACGTCATCCAAGTAAACAAGATACCTCTGCCTCTTCCATCCTGCTAACACCATGTCCATGACGCGCTGAAACGTTGCAGGCGCCGAGCACACTCCGAATGGCATGACCTTGAACTCGTAGAGGTCGTCTGGCGTGATGAAGGCCGTCTTTTCGCGATCTCTCTCGTCGACTTCTATTTGCCAATACCAAGACTTCAGGTCCATCAACGACAAGTATTTAGCGTTGCAGAGCCGATCCGATGCGTCGTCTATCCGTGGAAGGGGGTGCACATCCTTCTTCGTAATCTTGTTCAGTCGGCGATAATCGACGCAGAAGCGTAGGGTTCTGTCCTTTTTCTTCACGAGGACTACAGGAGATGCCCAGGGACTTTTCGACGGCTGGATGATGTCATTGCGTAGCATTTCATCGACTTGTTGTCTTATTTATTTATTTATTTATTAATTTATTTATTTCAAGTACCTGCAGCGCCCGAAGGCATTATTGCAGGGGGGGAATATACAGTGTACATAAGCTCGACAAAATACAGAACTGGTCAAACAAAAATAACAACAATAGAAAAATTCACGCCACTATATGCTCAGCAGAAATGCTCTGAATGATGCTTCAGTGTGACAATCAGCAATTTCCTGCGGTAGCTGATTCCACTGTGATATTGTGTGTGGAAAAAATGAATGCTTGAAGACGTTTGTTCTACAAGCGAGTCCTCTTATCTTCAAATAGTGGTCACTTCTGTGAGAAAAGAAATGAGGAGTTAAAAGGTAAGTTTCTCTATCTATTTTAACCTGGCCGAAATAAATTTTAAAAAGCATTTCCAACCTCATGTTTTGTCTGCGTGTGCTTAATAATTCCCACCCCAAGTTATCCCTAAGTGCTGAAATACTAGAAGTAAAGTCATAGTTATTACAGGCAAAACGGGCTGCGCGGTTTTGTACATGCTCGAGCATATGAGACAGAGTTTTGGTTTGCGGGTCCCAGGCCATACAGGCATACTCTAATATGGGTCTTACGTTCGAAAAATAAAGTAGTTCTTTAATTTTGGGAGGAGCTAGCCGGAAGTTGCGTTTAACAAAATTTAGTATTTTACAGGCTTTCGCTGTAGCATATTCAGCATGCTTAGTCCAAGTTAAATTCGCTGAAAAATAAACACCAAGATACTTATACTGAGTTACTCGCAATAGCTGGACATTGTCTAATGTATAATGAAATAGATGTGGATTTTGTTTACCTGTAAAGGACACGTACTGACACTTACTGGGGTGTAAAGACATTTGCCACCTAATGCACCAGCGTGTTATACAGTCCAAATTGCGTTGCAGATACTCGTGGTCAGTGGCAGACCTAATGCAGTGATAAATAACACAATCATCCGCATACAGACGCACTTTGCATGACACAACCTGAGCAATGTCATTGATGTAGACCAAAAACAGCAATGGCCCTAAAACAGATCCCTGGGGAACTCCCGATGTAACATCAACATAATCACATTGTGAGCCATTAACTACAACACGTTGCATGCGTTCTTGTAGATAACATTTAATCCAATCGAGCAATGAAGGAGGGATACCGAGGGATGATAGCTTATACAACAGTAAAACATGGGGAACAGAATCAAATGCCTTTCTAAAATCTAGAAATATACAGTCAGTCTGTACACCGAGATCGAATGAATGAAAAAGATCGTGGCTGAATTCTAGGAGCTGGGTCGAACAAGAACGACCAGACCTAAAACCATGCTGATATTTGCTAAAAAATTATTATTTTCTAGATGTTTTATTAGGGAACTGTATACAATGTGCTCCAGTGTTTTACTACACACACTAGTTAGAGAAATTGGCCTGTAGTTGGAGACAATATTTTTTGGACCACTTTTATGGATTGGTACCACGTTTGCAACTTTCCACTCCTTAGGTAAACAAGAAGTACTTAGTGATTTCTCAAAAATAATAACCAGATAGTGGGCAATTGTGTCAGAACAAGCCTTTAACACATGAGAAGGTATACCATCAGGACCACTTGCAGAAGAAACATTTATATTGTCAAGCAACCTAAGTATACCACCATGTGTCACGACCAGTTCCGGCATAGGTTCAAATATATTGTCGGGAATAGGCGGCAATTCATTCTGGCAGGGAGTTGAGAAAGATGATTGGAAATAAAGATTGAAGCAGGAAGCTTTATCGACATCATTAGTAAGAAGTACACTACCGTATTTTAAGTTCGGCATGCCAATTGATTCTTTGCTGATCGTTTTTAAATACTTCCACATTTCGTTCGGGTTATTTTGTAACTTTGGGCCCAATGCTAAGAAGTATTTTTCCTTAGCAACCTTGTTTTTTGCTTTTATATCTTTTCCAAGGGTTTTTAGCATTACAAATACAGAAGGGTTACGCTGCTTTCTATAAGCATTCAGAAGGCGGTGTCTTTTATTAATCAATTGCTTAACTTCCCGAGTTACCCAAGGCTTATCACTACGATTTTTTGCCGACAAATGTTTCCATGAAACATGTGTGTCAACCAGGTGCTTTAGTGTGGAGCAAAATGTATCCCATGGGGTATTGCAATCTGCTGACTGTGCTAAATGAGTGAATTCCTGCAGGAATATAGCAAGATCATTAGACAATGAAACGTAATTGCCTTTCTCAAAAAAGTATACCTTCCTTGGGTGATCATGTGCACATGAGAAGGGGACAATCTGCACATGCGCCACAATGCAGTCATGGTCACTAATACCGGGAATTACGGCGTTATCAGACACAAGCAATGGCTGGTTTGAAAAAAGCAGATCTAAGATAGAAAAGCTATTCGGACCATACCTAGTAGGTTCAGTAACAAACTGATAAATGTCATTGGTAACTATTGCCTCGCGGAATGCTATAGACAGAGCGGAAGAATTGGCAAGGACAGGCTCATAGTGAACCCACTTCACGTCAGGCATGTTGAAATCACCGCCAATAATATAGTCATTATTTATTGTAGAAAGAAACTCGGATAGGGTTGTGAAGGTGTCAGGCGATGTGGAAGCGGGGGAACGGTAAAAGGAGCCAATTGTCAGTAATTGCCCAGTTTCAAATCGAATATTGCACCAAACTGACTCGGGACAATCAGTTCGGATTAAAACGGGAGATGATTGCAAGCACGAGTCAACAAGTAGAAAGACACCACCGCCACGCGCATTGCGATCGGAACGGTAGACGTGAAAACCAGGCGGAAATACTTCGGAACTACCAACAGCTTCGTCGAGCCAAGATTCGGTACCTGTAATCACGTGGAGTTTTACTGAAGAGGTCAGAGTAGCAAATTCATCAGTTTTGTTTTTTACACTTCTGCAGTTCACGACTAAAATGGTAAGCTCTGAAATTGGATGAGTGGAACGTCCCGTGCGCACACATTGCTTTGAGGACACATTGTTCGGGTACCGCCCCTTCTGCTACTTTTTCAATTCAACAACAATATCCTGAGTTCCATCATAAACGTAGCACTTCTTATCAATGAGTAGCTTATCGTATCGAAGTTTGAAAGAGCAATTCAATGTTTTTGCATAACTTACAAGTTTAGATCGCGCAAGTCTGACGTCAGGGCTGAGATCTTCACGGATCGCAAAGTTAGTACCCTTGAGCCTGATACCATGAGATAGGATACGTTCCTTATCCTTGAAGTGAACGAACTTTATAATGATAGGTCTGTTTTTGCTTCCGCGGGATTTACCAATCCGGTGAGCACGCTCTACACTTTCTGGGGTAATCTGTTCATTCAGTTGCGTTTCGAAGAAAGACAGTACTTTTTCCTCCGATACAGACCATGTCTCATCGGTTGAATCATCCAGGCCAAAAATAATGAGGTTGTTTTTTCTGGATCTGTTGCTCTCGCTATCAATTGACGCCCTAAACTTCATCATATCATGACGAAGGGCGTCGAGAGCGCATGGAGCTGAGGCTGCATTGAGCGTATCAATCTGTTTGAGAGAACGCATATCAGTTTCCAGAAGATTCACCCTGCTAAGAAGGGCTTGAACTGATGTATTCAGCACATTTTGCTGTTCTTTAACAACTTGTATTTCTTGAAGAAACCTCGCCTGATTCGTTTCCAAGCCTTTAACAACTTCAAAAATTTCCGTGATTTTGGCACTGTCAGAACCTGTAGGTGCAGCATTGGTTCTGGGGCCAGAGTTACTCTCGATATCTCCCGAGAGCATTAACAGAACACTCGATACAGCACCAAAAGCAGAAACCAACCCTACAAGGCACTTTCGCAAAACATATAGAAAGTTGGTGGGGCACGACACCGCTACTGTACAGCGATTAGAACTACGATAACATTTAGCAGCTTGTAAGTAACTGACCTGTGCGTAGAACGGGTGTGAGAACATGGCCAGAGCAGTGTCGTGCCCCGGACGCTCAGCTGACAAGTGCTGCTTATATATCCGCCCCTCGGATCGCGTGACGCTGGAAGGCTTTGGTTGCCAGGTGAGAGCAGATGTCGCACTCAGTCTTGGATGCTGGCAAGGAATTGGCTGGGAGCGGCGAAACTCAGCCAGCACATCGTCATCGATGAAACTCGCCGAAGGCCGCACCAGTGGCAAGGGAATGCCCGGCGTAGTGAAGCCCCCGAAGGAAGCTTTCAGGAGGGACAGCGCCAAGACCTGTGCGTAGAACGGGTGTGAGAACATGGCCAGAGCAGTGTCGCGCCCCCTTCGCGTTCTCGCGTCGAAACTCGGTAAGGGTTCTGGCGGTCGAGAGCACTCTTCAGTTATTATGCGATGCTTTGCGACTCGTCGAAAAGCAGTCTTTGTATCGTCGAAGCACACTTATGAGCTGTTGCTGCTTAATCACAGGGAGACTCTGATTTATGTCGAAGTCTGGCTCGGGAACTGTGGTCGTCGGGGTAGGTGCGACAGAATCCGTAAGGACAAACGCACTGCAGGTTTCCAGAATTTCCTCGATGTATGCGATCATCGTGCCCTTGTTGATGTGCTTGAGCTCCTGGCTGAAGTTTGTCAGCAACGCTTTCGTGTTTCCTCCGTGCAGTCTAGCGATCCCTCTTGCGACGCAAATTTCACGGTCGAGAAGTAGTCGTTGGTCGCCTTCGATGACGTCTTCTATGTCATCGGGCGTTTCGGTGCTGACTGAAATAACAATGCTGGAACGAGGCGGGATGCTCACTTGAACTTCGAGCGCATTCAAGACGTGGTAACGGCGGTATCGCGTGATCTTCCGATAGCGTTATTGACTTCGATTTCAGGTAGATGACTGCGCCATGTTGGTTCAGGAAGTCCATGCCGAGAATGATGTCTCGTGAACACTGTTGGAGGATAGCGAAGGTGGCAGGGTAAGTCCGGTCATGAACGGTAATTCTTGCCGTGCAGATTTCAGTTGGCGTAATGAGGTGTCCTCCAGCGGTTCGAATTTGAGGGCCTTGCCCTGCAGTTTTAACTTTCAATTGGGCGGCGATGTGCCCAATTATTACGGAGTAATCAGCCCCTGTTCCCACTAAGGCGGTAACTGCGTGGCCATCGAGAAGCACGTCGAGGTCGGCGGTTCTTTGTCTGGCGTTGCAGTTATGTCTCGGCGTCGGATCACGGTTGCGTGGTGCTGAACTGAAGCTGGAACGTCGCGTCGTCAGGTCGTCTTTCGTCTTCGTATTCTTTGCTTCCAGACTTCGTCGGGACGGCAGCGTGTAGTTATTATGTCGTCGAGATGGGCCCTTCGACGTCTTCTGCGGTGGCGGAGGATCTTCATTTCGACGAACAGCAACCGAACCTCGATCGCTTGCTGCTTTTAGTTTTCCGGATATAGGCTCGCAGACCAGCCCCGGGCTTGGCCAGTGTATGGTGGGCGATGCGGCGAGAGGTAGCGCCCTGGTGATGGGGAACGGGATGGTCGTCGAGGGCTCCACTGAGTGGCGGTGAGGCAGTCGGCGATGTCGTCAGGTCGTTGGCCAAGCTGTGGTCTCCCGGTATGGGCATCGTCCCATCTCCCGGTATGGGCATTGATGGTAGATGTGCCCGGCTTCTCCGAGGTGATAGCTAAGCGGACGGTGGTCCGGGGCGCGTCAAACCTCAGTCATACTTGGAATGCTGCGTGGGGTGACGGGTTGGCGTGCTGGTGGCGGAGGTGGAGGCGGACGAGCGAACTATGTCGTCACTGGGCCCAACCGTGGGCGCGGAGGGGGAACGTGACGGCGGGCTACAGCGGCGTATGTCATCGCTTGCGGCTGAGGCTGCGGCGATTCAGGGGCTACTCCGAGTTGCTGTTGGAGTCCTCACGGACGGCGTCGGCAATTGAAGCCTTCTTGACGCAGTGATGAAGGTAAGACCTTGCGCAGTTCTTCGCGCACCATGGTCCTTATGGTCTCTTGGAGGTCACTGGAGCCCAGTACTTGGATGGCGCACTGAGGCCTGAGCAATTGGCGGTTATATTGCTTCGTGCGCATTTCTAAAGTTTTCTGAATCGTCATAGCCTCTGTAAAGAACTCAGCTACGTCCTTCGGTTGGCTTTGGATTAATCCGGCGAAAAGTTCTTGCTTTACGCGCCGCATGAAGAAACGCACTTTTTTCTCTTCGAACATTTCCGTGTCGGCGTGCCGGAAAAGACGGGTCATCTTTTCTGTGAAGATGGCGATGGTCTCATTGGGTAGTCGGCCTCAGGTTTCCAGCAGAACTTCGGCCTTTTCTTTTCGGACAACGCTCGTGAACGTCCTCAGGAAGTTACTGCCGAACAGGTCCGACGTTGCAAGGGTGGACTCCCGGTTCTCGAACCAAGTCCTCGCGGCATCTTCCAAGGTGAAGTACACATGTCGTAGCTTATCCTCAGAGGTCCAGTTGTTGGAGGTCGAGATCCTTTCGAAGGTTTCGAGCCAGGTTTCCGGATCCTGCGACGTAGCTCCACGGAAGGTAGGGGGCTCTCTGGGTTGGTGAAGTACGATGGTGGACACTGGGGCTGCCATTGTGGTTGTCTTAGCCGCAATCTTTGTGGTCTTCATGAATCTTCGGTGGGCTTCGGATTAGTCCGGCGAAAAGTTCTTGCTTTACGCCTCGCATCAAGAAACGCACTTTTTTCTCTTCGAACATTTCCGGGTCGGCGTCTCCAACAGCTGCCCCGAAGTCAATGCTCCGGGGCAGCTGTTGGAGACGGCGCCTTGCTCCATGGTCTGAGACTGCGTTGGTGCTCTCTTTGGGGGTCCGGGCATGGATCACGGCTTGTCGGGGGCGTCCGGTACATGGACGAAAAGCACCGCCACCTGATGCCACGTGGTAGTGACGTTAAAAAACACGGTAGCAATACTCTCAAAGACAAAACTAGCGTTTATTGTGCAAACCTGTGCCCACAAAGACAGGCTACACTTAAAGCACAACGATAGCGGGGAACACAGTCGGCGATTATCGAAAATCTGATGAGCGGGTCAAGCGCGTAGGCTTTTCTACATCAGTCGTCGAATCTTCCAGACTAATCACTGGGACCCGCGTGTCTTCCACAAAGTTCTACAGCATTTGCGCCATGCGATGAAATCGGATACCACAAGGTTCGGTGACAACAGACAGCGGATAGAAGCATCGATACCATTCCAGAAACTTCCTATACATGCAGGCGCGCCCTGCACTCTGCAATGACATTTGTTAAGCGGTGAAACGTGGGGCGCTATAACGTAAAACTATTCCAAACTTTTTTATTCCAATTTTGAAATCAGCCGTCCGCGATTGGTCAAAAACGTTTTGGACCACACCCCTTTCACCTGTCTGTTACACGACGTCACGAAAACCGCGATAGCTCCCCATCTGATATAACGCGTACACAAGGATTATGCATGATTTGCCCGAAGAAAAGAAAAAATAATTATTTCTGATTTGACTCCTCTGCGCCATTAGCCCTCGGCCATAGTTCAAAAGTTTTCGGGCTGCGTTCACTTCACCTACCTCTCACGCGACGTCACAAAACCGCAAAAACTCATCAAACCTCGTCAAAGCTACGTTTACGCGATAAAGATGCATTAAGATGCCGAACAAAACTGAATTTTCTTCTGAATAGCCGCAGGCTGCTCCGTTCCGATAGGACTAAAAGATGGCTGCCGCCGATCGCTCAGGCACTGGCTACTCACACCTGTCGAAGAGCATGGGTTTATTTGCGTGTAATAAAACGTGCTACGTGGTCGTGTAACATTTTCGAGCACTTTTGGCCCGTTTACGACCTTGTTCTGCCAACTCTCCTGTGCTGAGGAACTTTTTTAGCCTCATTCTTATGATTCCTTTGCATGCCGTCGCGATTATCGACGAGCCACCGCAAGCTAAGTAAGGGAAAGCGGACCAATCGCAAACGCCGGCACCACCGTCTTCATCTTGTTATCAATTTTCAGTGCAGTGGTTCGGCCCTATCGAATCCCTCTCCACTTGA